>NC_067401.1:384811072-385111572 GCF_016432865.1 Antechinus flavipes
TGGGTCTTGTTTTTTCCTCTCATGAATACCAGTTCTCTCTATTTCCCTTCTGTTTACATACCTTCTCTAAAGGATTTGTGTGTGAGTGGTTGATTTAGAATTTATTAGAGCTAAATTCCCCAGTGATAGTAGTTATTTGATAGGTTTGGATATTTCCCTTGGAGTTACAAAATATCCCCATAGTAATTAATGAATATTTTAATTTTATTTGATTTATAAATATACACCCCTATTTTTGAAAAGACAGTGTGGATGTATGTTACTGAGTATGTTAAGCCATCGTTCAGGGATGCTGGGAAAATACACTTTTGCCAGAGTTAAAAGGTACATGATATGCTTTGTGATGTCCAGGGAAATGAGACTTACATAGACTGTAAGCCCTTCTTGGTCTCATATAGTACAACACTTTATTCTCCACTTTTAAACAGAGCTACCCTCTAAGTTCGGATCACCTTGTTTGGAACAGAGGAAGCAGAAGTTTATTTTCCCAGATTCTTGTACACCAGGGAGCCAGCATGTCCCTTGAGAATACTTGGCTCTGAGTAAAATAAGTCTTGGGAACTTTTCTAACCCTGATGTTAATGGTACCAGCGAAACTTCACCTTCAGCATTTTTCCTTTGTTTCCTAGTCTGTCTTTTAAAAAAAAGCAGAAAAGATGAAAATTTTGTCTTGGGATCATTTCCCAGATAGTCATTGTAGCTCTCCTACTGAAATTAATTTGTATCTATTTTGCATATACTTATATAAGTAAAGTATTGAAGGCAGGGACTATTGCATTTTTGCCTTTGGTTCCCTACAGCCTAATATAAATTATGTCTAGCACATAGTGGGTATTTGATAAATACTGCTGATTGATAGTTTGCTTAGTGAGAAGTGGTGCCCAATTTCTCCATTAAAGGAAGTATCCAGATAGAATTATGATCCATAACTGTCATTCAGCCAGTTGATAAGCAGTTATGCTATGTGTCAAGCAAGCATCTAGGTGGCCCAGTGAATAAAGTGCTAGGTCTGGAGTCAGGAAGTCATCTTCATAAATTCAAATATGGTCTCACACACTTCCTAGCTGTGTGACTCTCTTAAATCCTGTTTGCCTCAGTTTCCTCATCCATAAAGTGAATTGGAGAAGAAAACAGCAAACTACTCCAGTATCTTTGCCAAGAAAACTACAAATGGCGTCCTGAAGAGTCAGATGCTACTGAAAATGACTGAACGATATGTGTTAAGCACTGTACTAAATGCTGAGGACTTAAAAAAAGGTAAAAGACAGTCCTTTTCCTCAAAAACCTCACAATCTAATGGGGGAAACAGCATGTAAACCACTATAAATATATAATAACCTACATATGGGATAATATAACATATCATATTAATATTCTTATATAATTCATAGTAATATGTACAAATAGATATATAACACATAAAATATAAATAACCTATATATGGGATAAATCAGAAATAATTAGAATTTAGAGACTTTAGGAAAGGCTTCCTATTGGTGGAAGCTTAGTTGGGATTTCAAGGAAGCTGAGGAAGCCAAAAGGCAAAGGTGACGAGGGAGAGCATTCTAGGCACATGGGACAGTGAGTGGAAAAACAGTAGGGAGATGGAGTGCTTTGTTCAAAGAAAAAAAGAGGGAAGTCTCATTGCATCAAAGAATACATGGAGATAGTGTAGGAAGAAGACTGGAAAATGGGGAAGCGGGTTATGATGGGTTTTGAGCACTGGATAGAATTTTATGTTAGATCTTAGAAGTGATAGGGAGGCACTGGAGTTTATTGAACAGTGGATGCATAGTCAGACTTGTGTTTTAGGAAAATGATCTTGAGAGATGAATGGAAGATTGACTGGAGTGGGAAGAAATTTCTGTCAGGCAGACTAACCTGCAAGTTGTTGCCTACTGGTCCAAGTTTGAAAGGATGAGCACTTGAATTAGGGTGGTTTAGTATCTGAGAAGAAATGGGACATATGTGAGAGATATTAGGAAGGTAAAATTAATAGGCTTTGGTGGGAGATAGATTATAAAGCTGGGGGGGAAGGGGATGAAGATAAGAAAGAATGAGTAGTCAGGGATTGCACTAATTTGGGTGAGTGGGAGAATGGTAAGAGTCTCCACAGGTAAAAGGGAAATTTGTAAGGGGAGAAGGTTTGGGATAAAAATACTAATTTTGCATATGTTAAGTTTAAGATATCTTTCTGAATGTCCAGTTCAAGATGCCCAATAGGCAGTTGGATTTATGATATTAAATGTGATCAGAGAGGTCAGAGTTGGAAAAATAAATTTGAGAATCACCAGCATGGAGACAATAATCAAATCCATAGGAAACAATGAGATCATCAAATGAAATAGCAGGGAGAGAGAAGAAGAGATTCGCAGGATGGATCTCTATAGAATGACCATGATTAGAGGGAATGACCTGGATGAAGATCCAGCAAAAGAGACTGAAAAGGTATGGACATAGAAGTGGGACATGTAAGCCAGGAAATAATAGTGTCATGAAAAATGAGAGGGAAGAGAATATGAAGGAGAAGAGGTTGATGGATGGTATCAAAAGCTACAGAGAAATCAATAAGGATGAAGATTGAGAAAAGGCCCCTGCATTTGGCAGTTAAGGTCTATTAGTGAACAAAAGCCCACACCCTTACACTCAGCTCTAATCTCCACTTACCCCTGACAAATACTGCACTGTCTAGTTCTGTGCTGATCAGTCCCTTTCATTTCATCTCGTGTGTTCCTTATTGTTTGTCTCAGTCAATGTGTCTTTCTTAGCTCATTAACTCCCTGACAACAACAGGAAGGTCTATATGTTCTCTTTGCCTAGTACGCAGCATAGCACAGCCTGCAATTAGAACAGTTGTTCTTAACCTCTTAAAAAATCATGCAATCCTTTTGCAATCTGATGAAGACTAGTGACTCTTCAGAACAGTGCTTCTAAAGGCATAAAATAAAATACTCAGGATTACTTAGGAAAACAATTATATTAAAATGAAGTTAAATATATATTACTTTATTTTAATATATATTTATATATAACATAATAAAACACATATTATATGTATATATACATTCATGAACTATAAGTTAAAAGCCTCTGAAATGAGATCTTTATTAAAGTTTTCTGAATATGGTACTGGGCTCTATCTCTATAGCAGAGCCTTTTCCTTAATGCTGGAAGCGGGAGGAACTGCCCTCAGGGAACTCCTGGTTCAAAGGCAAAGACTCCGTTTCTTCCTGTGGAAATTCACTAACAGGAGCAGATACCCTGCCCTTATTGGCCTCTTGAACATGACAAATAGAGACAAGAAACAATTCTTACTCACCACACTGTAATACACTGGTTAATTATGAGAATACTTCATGTTTGTACTGAACATTAAACTTTGCCAAGCCCTTTTCACATCTCTTTGATACTCACAAAGACCAATGTGAGACAATGAAGAAATCCTGGACCTAGCTCCACCATTAACTAGCCTCATGATCTCGAGTGAGTCACTTTACTACTTTCCAAAGTTCTCATGTGTTAAATATTTTATGTTTGTGTGAAATATTGCTTTGTTCATTTGACTGATTTAAAAAACAAACAAACAGATAAGGCACAGAAAAGTAATGAGTCCTGCCTAAAGTCACCCAACTATTTATAGGGGAGCTATATCAGAACACAGATATTTTGGCTTTAAGGTTGAGATTTTTCCTACTAGGGCATTAAAATGATTAAGAGGAAGATGATGGTTTGTTGATGAATGAGAAGCTGGTGACAAATCCAAGTTAAGAGGGACACTCAGTACCTCAGTCACTGTTCACTGCCTAGTGCTTCCCTTCCCCTCTCTCATTCAACCGCATCTTTGCCTTGCCTGACCCTTGCTGTTCTTTGCATCTGTTTCTGATTCCCTTTAGGGTTGAACCCTCCTCTAGTGATCAGACTAAATATAAGAAAAGTCCCTCACCATAAAGAGAACTTTTTAACTTGTTATTGCGGAGGGAGGGAGGAGGGGGAGCTGGGGAGAAACACCAACTTCCTAACATTCAGAGCTACCCAAATGTGGAATAAAGTGGATTCCCCTTTACTGGAGGTGTCCAAAGATTAAATAGACAGTTATTGGACATGATGTGGAAGGATTATTCAAGGAGCAGAATATGAGATGGACTCACTGGCTACTGGAAGTTTTCCCAAATTTGTATTTCTGTGATTCTGTAAAATTATGAAATTGACAAAGAGATTTATCCACATCCACCATATTTTCAGTGAATTGGGAAGAGACCACAGAAATTTGTGATACTATCTACTTTGCCTTTTCATGGAGAAATAAAGAGAAAGACTCCCCTTAATGGTGCAATTCAGACAGGTAGTTAAAAGGTGTGACACTTCTTCCATTTACTATGGTCTTCCCCTTAGACTGTTAGATCCTTGAGAACACAGAATGAGATTTTTTTCCCCCCTAACCTTTCTTTATGTTATCAATGGATCCCAGAGAGGTAAAGGACTTGTCTTCCAGTGATTGATGGAGAATTTGAACACTTGAAAATTCCCCTCCTTTGGAAGTTTTCCCTGTTAAATAGAGCCCAATTTAAAATCTCTGACCAGCACCCCATGGACTATCCCACTCAGAATCCCTTCTGCCCCTGAATTAAATTTAGGAGCTATAGACCTTTAATTCTCTTCCAATTCATCCTCCATACAGTTACCAAACTCTTTCTTCCTGAAGGACATAGCACTCTACTCAAGACTCTTCAGTGGCCCCCTATTGTTTCCAGAGTAAAATAAAAATACTCAGCTGGATATTTTAAGCCCTACAAACGGTTTTCATGTTATCTGAAGCCCTTATAGGCCTATTTGATATTACTTCCTTCACATATTCTATTACAGTCAAACTAATCTAGTTTCTATTCCACAAAGGTGGCAGTCTATCTCATGTCTCTGTCTCCTTGCAAAGGAGAAAGTCCATGCCTGGAAAGTATTCTGTCTTTATCTCTGCCTTTCAGAACCTTCGCTTCCCAGAAGACTCAGCTCATGTGCCACCTCTTACAGGAAGCCATTAGTGCTCTCCTTCCTCAGAGAATTATGGGTTTCCTTACCTATTTGAATGCTGTATCCCATTCCCTTGCCTAATACTGCTCTTTGGAAAGCAGGAACTGTTTTTCTTTTTGCCTTTGTTGTTTTAGGACCATGAACATAATAGGTCATTAATAAATGCTTGCTGAATTGTATTGGAACAGCATAAGTTTAAAATCCAATCCTCTAAGCAAACTCTTGCAAAAGTCTCATTCTAGAAATATTTTGCTATTATTCTTATGCTCTCTCCCATCAGGGTAGATTAGATATCCTAGCTATCCCATTCCTAAAGTTGCTCAATTCCTCATCTCTCCACTCCTACCCTCACTACTATCCTTGGAATCCTATTTATTAGAACTATGGACTTTTGGTAAGGATTATTTATTATTTTGATAGTAAATGTTTAACAACTAGCTTTGGAGACAAGGACAGGAATGTATTCAGGACACAACTTTAAGTTTAATCAGCATGTTAGCATTTTGCCCCTCATTTTTAGTCCTAGATGATCAACAGAACAATAAATCAAGTCCTGTATGTAGTACTGTGAGTGCTCCCATTGAAGATTTAACTGTTGGTTCTCCTGAGTCAGTGTAAACTGGCTCCAGTATATTCTTGATCTTAGCCCTGAAGACTAGCAACTTAAATCGCTTCATTTTTTTAAAATAACTTTTTATTGACAGAACCCCTGCCAGGGTAATTTTTTACAACATAATCCCTTGCACTCACTTCTGTTCTGATTTTTCCCCTCCCTCCCTCCGCCCCCCTCCCCCAGATGGCAAGCAGTCCTTTACATGTTGAATAGATTACAGTATATCCTAGATATGTGTGCAGAACCGAACAGTTTTCTTGTTGCTAAGGGAGAATTGGATTCAGAAGGTATAAATAACCCGGGAAGAAAAACAAAAATGCAAGCAGTTTATATTCATCTCCCAGTGTTCTTTCTCTGGGTGTAGCTGCTTCTGTCCATCCTTGATCAATTGAAACTAAATTAGCTCTCTTTAACAAAGAGATCCACTTCCATCAGAATACATCCTCAAACAGTATCGTTGTTGAGGTATATAATGATCTCCTGGTTCTGCTCATTTCACTCAGCATCAGTTCATGTAAGTCTCGCCAGTCCTCTCTGTATTCATCCTGCTGGTCATTCCTTACAGAACAATAATATTCCATAACATTCATATACCACAATTTACTCAACCATTCTCCAATTGATGGGCATCCATTCATTTTCCAGCTTCTAGCCACTACAAACAGGGCTGCCACAAACATTTTGGCACATACAGGTCCCTTTCCCTTCTTTAGTATCTCTTTGGGGTATAAGTAGAAACACTGCTGCATCAAAGGGTATGCACAGTTGGATAACTTTTTGAGCATAGTTCCAAACTGCTCTCCAGAATGGCTGGATGTGTTCACAATTCCACCAACAATGTATCAGTGTCCCTGTTTTCCCACATCCCCTCCAACATTCCGCATTATCTTTCCCTGTCACTCTAGCCAATCTGACAGGTGTGTAGTGGTATCTCAGAGTTGTCTTAATTTGCACTTCTCTGATTAATAATGATTTGGAGCATCTTTTCATATGGCTAGTATTCAATCGCTTCATTTTTCACATGATAAACCTGACTACTAGAGAGGCAAAGTGATTTAGTCAGGGTCATGCTGCCAAGAGGAAGTCAAAATGAGATCCTTCAGCCGGTGCATTTTTCATTATAATATAGACAGTTTTAGTTCTTTTCTAAAGATCTGCCAGACATCCAACTTTGACTGGTGACTATTAGCCACTAGTTAATTACTGAGGTAGTTGAATAGAATGCTGGTCCTAGAATTCAAATTCAGCCTCAGACCCTTACTGTTTGTGTGGTCTTGGGCAAGTCACTTTTATTTGGTAAATAAAGTCTTATAATAGGATATAAAAAAAAATTAACTTCAAATGTATATGATGGGGAAAGCATAGTTAGACTGCAATTTTGAAGAAAGATCTAGAGTTTTGAATGGACCTCATGGTCAATATAAAGCAACAGAGTGATGCGGCAGCCAAAAGCTAACGTGATCTTGGGCTGAATTAAAAATGGCATATTAACTAGGAAGAGGGAGGCAATAAACGCCTTGAAATCTGCCTTTTGCAAACCTCAGCTAGAGGATTGTTCTCAGTTCAGTGGTAGGATGGGATATCATGGTTTAAAAATGATTTTGAAAATCTAGAGCAATGGTCCTCAAACTTTTGTTCTCAATATCTTTATCCTATTAAAAATGATTGAGGATCTGTCCAAAGAGTTGTTGTTTATGTGGGTTATAGTTATAAATATTGATCACATTAAAAATAAAAACTAATTATGAATTTGTAAACTCTCTGAAAGGATTTCAGAGATTCCCAGGCTGCTCTGGACCAGACTTTGAGAACTACTGATCTAGAGTATCCAGGAGCAAGCAGAGATGGTGAAGGATCTTGTGAACATGTAATAAAAGGAAAAGTAGGAGGAAATAAGAAGAAAAGGAGATTCAAGGAGGACATTATAGCTATGTTTAAGCTATAATTACAGCTTATAATTATATAATTATTATATATTATGTATATGTGTAATATATAATATGGTAATAACAAAAGGAAGTGGATGTTGTCTTCCTGACAGAAGCTTCTTGAGGACAGTAGATGTTTTATTTTTTCCTTTGTCTCCTCCCTAGCATAGTGGGAGGCACCAATAAATGTTTATTGTTTGTTTGAGAAGCAAAAAATTAAAATAATAAATAGGATGGGTGCCCTATATGTATCATCACTATGTATAACAAGTCATGATGTATCCCACCTATAAGTAATATGACAGACAATCTCCAGTCCATGAAGTATGAACTTTCCTTTTTCAGGAAGTTGATCTCCCCCAAGTTCAACTCTAATTTATCTCAAAGATTCATCTCAATTAGATATAGGATTTTTTTTGATAGTTGTTTTTGAACAGTTTATTTTTGTTTTATTATTTGTTCTTTTTTTATAATTTTTTTTTAATTAAAGCTTTTTATTGTCAAAACATATGCATGGATAATTTTTCAACACTGACCCTGTGTTCCAAAATTTCCCCTCCTTCCTCCAACCCCTCCCCCGATGCAAGTAACCCAATATATGTTATACATGTTAAAATATGTTAAATCCAATATGTATAAAGATATTTTATCTTGCTGTACAAGAAAAATTCTAACAAAAAGGAAAAACACGAGAAAGAAAACAAAATGCAAACAAACAACAACAAAAAGTGAAAATACTATGTTGTGGTCCACACTCAGTTCCCACAGTTCTCTCTCTGGGTATAGATGGCTCTCTTCTAGATAGAGGATTATAAGTGTGTTTGTATGTGTGTGTGTGTGTGTGTGTGTGTGTGTGTGTGTGTGTATGTGTGTGTGTGTGTACACATAATTATAAGTCACTGCTTATCAGGGGCAGCAAGGTGGCTTGATGGATAGAGAGTAAGATCGGGAGCTCTGAACACTCAAGTTCCTGTGTTCGATTCTAGCCTCTGATACTTACTAATTATGTGTCCCTGGGCAAGACCCTTAATCCTGTTTGCCTCAGTTTTCTCATCTGTAAAATGAGCTAGAGAAGGGAGTGGGCAAACTATGCCAGTATCTTTGCCAAGAAAACCCATGGGTCATGATACATGTGTCTCATGTGTAGGATACAAGAGAATTTATTATTTTTTAAATTCAGGGGTAGTGATCATTGATTTCAGATAAAGTTAAAGTAAGAATAGATCAATCAAAAGAGAAATTAGGGAAATTACATTATATGTCAATCATATCAATATTGTTTTCGACTATTCAAAACAACTAAGTATAAGGTTGGAATGTTGTTGTGGCGTGGGAAATGATGAGTTGGTAAATTTAGAAAAATTTGGAAAGATTTGTACCTAAGAAAGATGATGTTATTCATCTTCAGAGAAACAGAAAACAAATGAGAATAATATAACCAAATGTATATGTGTATATATGCATATGATTATAGGTACCTATGTTTATGTATATTTGTATGTATATATATATATGAATGCATCTGTGTATGTATACAGATACATATATACATATATATGTATAAACATATCTATGCTTAATTATAGCCTCCTTGGGGAAGAGGCAAGGAGAGGAAAGGGGAAAAAAAGAATGAAATAAAAAGCGCACAGTAGAGAACAAAGAAAACCTACAAAGAAATAAAGAAAAGATGGAGTGTTCTAAATACAATGTGTTCTATTATTATGTATGCTTCTTTAATGGAAATTTATTGTTATGTAGTTTTAATCCTTTCTTATGTTTTGCTGTGCACATGACAATTTTTTTCCTTTTTCTGTTTTTTTTTCTATTTTGTATTTAAGTTTTAAATAAATACATTTTTTAAAAAGAGTAGAACACAATTGAAAAATAAAAAGATATAATCTCCTGCTTATGAGATACTTGGACTTTTCTAGGGATATTTTGATAGCACTATCCTTTGTTTTTGAGACTACCATATGGAATCAACATAAATTCTTCCCCCTTATAGCTCAGGTAGCATTGATTTGGAGATGTAGCCCCCATCTCACTTAAGAGAGCAAAACCAAAGACCTATATGCACAAAAAGAATATTCATAGCAGCTCTCTTCTTAGGGCAAAAAAATTGGAAATTGAGGGAATGCCCATCAATTGGGGAATGACTCAATAAACCATGGTATGTGTTATGATTGAATATTATTGTTCTCTGGGAAATGATGAGTAGGATGCTCTCAGGGAAAATACAACAATCTTGAAAGTCCTTCATGAACAAAGTAAAATATACTGTATACAAAGTAATAGCAATGTTCTGGGATGACCAGCTGTAAATGACTTTGCTATTCTCAGTAGTACAATTATCCGGGACTACTCTGAAGGATTTATGAAAAATCCCATCCATATTTAAAGTTGGAACTGATTGTATCTGAATACAGAATGAAGCATTCATTCTTTCTCTTCCTTTCTTTTTAACTTAATTTTTCTTGAGTGTCTTTATTTTCACTAGGGTAGGGGATCTTACACTTTCTTTCACAAGTTGAATTTTATGGAAATTTTCTGCATAACTTCACAGTTGGTTTCTTAATTGTGGGTGGGAATAATGGAGAGAACCTAGAACTCAAAAATCTTTTTTTTTTACTTTATTTTTAATGCACATTGTTTTATGAATTATGTTGGGAGAGAAAAATCAGAGCAAACAGGAAAAACTATGGGAAACATAAAAAAACTGAAAAAAGAAGTAAACATAACAAGTGTTGATTTACATTCAGTCTCCTTGGTTCTTTTTCTGAATGCAGATGGCATTTTCTGTCCAAAGTCTATTGAGATTCCTTTGGATCACTGAACCATTGAGAAGAACCAAGCCCTTCATAGTTGATCATCACAAATTCTTACTATTGTGTACAATGTATTCCTGGTTCTGCTTGTTTTGCTCAGCATCAGTTAGAACTCAGAAATCTTAAAAAAAAAATGTAAAAAAAATTTTTTTAATGTAACTGGGGAAAAACATTAAATAAGTAAATAATTAAAAAAAAAAAAGAGCAAAACCTCAGCCCAAATCTCTATCAGCTACTGTCAATCTCATTAGAGGAAGATTTGGTGACTTCCAGATTTTCTTTGTTTATAATCAGACACAGAACAGACATGAAAATACAAGGAGTGTGTGTGTGTGTGTGTGTGTGTGTGTGTGTGTGTGTGTGTGTGTGTGGTATGTGTCTGGTGGAAGGATGGAGTAGGAATCAGAAACAAACTGGGAAGTTAAAAAAAAAGTAAGCACTAATCTCTTCAGCTATTGTCAGGGGTCAGTTTTTCCTTCATATATAGCTGATAATTCTATCAGATTGGAATATTATGGGAACTCAAGATCCTCTTTTAAATTTTTAGGATACAGCCTGCATCCTCAATTTTCACCATCACCCGTATACAGGATATTGAGTCCATAGGATAGATGGATGGAATAGGTCCATAAGGAACCAAGGAAGTGGTTATTCTTATTTATCTCTGGGTATGGAGAAATGTCTTTTTTTTGGTCTTATATCTTCTTTTTCCCCTTGCTGCCTTAGAAACCTTCAGCTTCTATAGGACCAAGGTTGTATTCTCTTCACTAGTACCTACAATGTATATACAGTCATCTAATGCACAACTATGCCAGATGAGTCTCTTTCTCTGATTATGTGTTTTTTAAATAGCTTTTTATTTACAAGTTATATATACAAACTTTTTGTTCCAACTTTTCCCTTCCTTGCCCCCTCCTCTCTCCCCCCCCCCATGGCAGGTTGACCAATACACATGTTAAATATGTTAAAGTATAAATTAAATACAATATAAGTATACATGTCTGATTATGTGGTGATGGAAATGTTCTTGCAGCAGTTCATCAGGGCCTCCCTTGATTTGGTGCTTTATTTTTCCACAGGTAACAGTTTTATTCATTGTTTCATCTCTCACTTTCTCCTACCGGATTCTTTTTTTGAATTTGCATCACTATGTGGCTCTTCTCCTTTGCTTTTATAGTTCACACTAAGGAAGGTGCTCCTGTCCCAGTCAAGATTGAGCTGTTGACAAAATATCGTATTTGAGGTTAAGAGCTTCTTCTTCCTTCTTCCTCATCTTATATCATTCTGATGTCTTGGGCCACTATCTCCTTCTCTACTCACACAAACATGTCAAATCTAATCCCTCTATCAGCACAATTAATCCTATTCTATCCTGTCCCCTCCAAGGAATTGCTCCCTTTGTCATCCCCATTCTCACTTACCTTCTATCTCTCCAAGTCTATTGTCTCCTTTATTGCCTACAAACATGCTTATATCTCCACCATCCTCAAAACCCTCTTTTGTTCATTCCATCCTCTTATCCCTATCTTGTCTGCCCCTTGTAGCTAAACTCCTTGCAAAGGCTGTCTACAAAAATGTCTCTTCTTCCTCTCCTCTCATTCTCTTCTTACCTGCTACAATCTAGTTCTAACCTCATCCAACACTTCTGTCTCCACAGTCACCAATGACCTCCTAATTAATAAGTCTAGTAGTTTTTTCTCAGTCCTCATTCTTACTCTTTCTGCAGCCTTTGACACTGTTGATCATCCTCTTGTCTTTGATATTCTCTTCTCAAGGTTTCTGGGACACTGCTCTCTCTCCTGGTCCTCTTCCTACCCATCTGACCACCCCTGCTCATTCTCCTTTGCTGGATCTTCACTGAGGTGATGTCCATCAACAGTAGATGTCTTAAGTCCTCTTCTCTTCTTCTCTATTTCATTTGGCGACCTGAACACTTCCACGGATTTAGTATCATCTCTATGTTTGTGATTCTCAAACCCACCTATACAGCCCTAAATTCTCTATTTATTCCAGTTTTGCATCTCCAATTGCTGACTGTATCTCAAACTGGCTGTTCAATAGCTGTCTTAAACTTAACACATATAAAACTAAATTCAATTATCTTTCCCCCTAAACTCTCTACTCTTTGAAACTTTTCTATTAATGGCGACAAGGGCATTATTATCCTCCCAGTCACCCAGGCTTACAAGATAGATGGATCATCCTTGGTTCCTCACTATCTCTCCCTTCCTGTGTCCAAGCCTTATCTAAGATCTGTTGATTTCACCTTTGCAACATCTCTTAAATATCCCTCTTCTTTACCACCCTGGTATAGGTCATCATCATCTCACACTTAGACTATTGCAGTAGCCTATTGATGGTTGCCTGACAAATGTCTCTCCCTGCTCTAGCCCATCCTCCATTCAGCTGCCAAAGTGGTTTTCCTAAAGTTTGGGTCCAATCACATAACCCCTGCTACTCAATAAACTCCACTGGCTCCCTGTCACCTTCAGGGTCAAAAACATTTGACATTCAAAGTCCTTCATGATCTAGCACTGTCTCTGTATATCTTTCTTGCCTTTATACCTTGCTGCCTTCCAGGTATCCTTTCAGCCAAGGATACTGGCTTCTTGAATAAGGCATTCTCTCTTGATTCCAGGCATTTTTCTGATTGTTCCCCTTCCCTTGAATGTTCTCATCCTCATCATCTCCTCCTGATCTCCCTGGTTTCCTTCACATCCAAACAAAAATCTAGCCTCCCACAGAAAGCCTTTCCTAATCACTCTTAATTCTAATGTTTTCTTTCTATGACTTATTTCCTATTTATCCTGCACATAGCTCGTTTGTACATATTTGTTTGATCATTATTATTGTCACCTGAAGGTGAGCTCTTCAAGGGCATAGGGCTATCTTTGAATCTTGGGCATTTAGCACAGAGCTTGGAACAGAAAACGAGCCTAATAAATGCTTATTGGCTGACTAACTACGGGAGTCCTCTAACTCCATTTATCTGTTAACCCTGACTAACTGTGGTAGTTGTAGCCATGACTCAAGATCAGTAATGTGCACAATTATGTGTCAGGGGGCAGCTGGATGTTGCAGTGGATAGAGCTTCAGCCCTGAAGTCAGGAGGACCTGAATTCAAATCTGGTCTCAGACACTTAACACTTCCTAGCTGTGTGACCAGGGCAAGTCACTTAACCCCAATTGCCTCAGCAAAAAAACAAACAACAACAAAATAATTATATGTCAGATTTCTACATGTCTGTTACATTCTGATTTCATCTACTTATTTAGATACTATTGTGCCTCTCTATTGATCTACATAATTGAGAATTTATTCTTAATATAAAGTCAAAAGCCATTTTTTCTTCACACTGAGGACAAAACTTGATAGATTATAAGTTTCCTGTTCATTCTTACCACTACCATGCTACCTCTCTCACTTTACAAATATCTTTGCCATATTATTCCAGTCTATGGCTTTTCACCCTTGCACAATGTGCCAACTATTCTTTGAAGACTTTCTACAATTTAGTCCAATGAGCTGGCCATATTGTTTGAATGTCAAAAATATATTTGCCTAAGAGACTATTTTAAGGAGAACTCATACAATACAAGACCTACAAAAGAGAGAAGAAGTGATACAAAGACACTCTCAGGTCTCTGAAGAACTCTGGAATTGATTGTGAATGATAGGAGAAGCTTGCATAGACCTATCCAGCAGTTCTCTACGAGCAAAACAATTGCAGAAGCTCAAAAGGAACATGCGACGTGCAAATTTAAGTGCAACTTCACTCCAAATGTTCACGTGGACTATTTGTGCCCAACCTGTGGTAGAGCCTTTTAAGCTTGCAATGGTTTGATCAGCCAGATTTGAACATATTGTACCTTATGTACCAACATAGTAATGAGTTTTTGAGTCCTCTTAGAGCCTGAAGGACAACAACTAACAAACCAATGTATTTAACAAGTGACTAACAATTTTGGGGAAGCATGGTTTCCATCTCAAAAAGAATCCTAATTTTGACTTATTGTATCTCTATCACAGGTCTGAATTTGGCTTTATCTACAGGAGAAACATCGTCATCAGTCTTAAATATGGCTCTCAGTTTTTTTTGTGAGAATGTCTTTTTTGTTCAGGACAGATCTGACTTTGTTTTTTTTTCATGATCTTCTCTTCCTTAGAGTATGACTTATCAATTAGTTTCTGGGCACTTTCTTCTATTGTCAATACATTATTGTTATTGAGACATTATTCAGTCATGTCTGACTCTTCATGACCCCATTTGAGGTTTTCTTGGGAGAAATGACTTGCCATTTCCTTCCGCAGCTCATTTAAAAATGAGAAACTGAGGCAAACAGGGTTAAGTGACTTGCCCAGGGTCACACAGCTGGTACATGTCTGAGGTTAGATTTGAATTCACAAAGATGAGTCTTCCTGATGTCACGTTTGGCACTCTATCCACTGCCCCATCCAGTCACCCTTGTCAGTAATATTAGAATTGATTGAATGGGCCAAGTAATTCAGAGAGTACTTCTTGAGTAACTTTCCCTACATTATTCTGAAAATCTCTAAGCCTTTCACATTTCTTTATAATATTTTTATATTATCTTTAGCTTCATAAATTACATTTACTCTTCAAATTAAAAGGGCTATACATACATTTCAATACTTATAGACCACCATAAATTCCAACCAATTCGGCACCTCCCTTTTTTTTTAATGCTGAAGCAATTGGGGTTAAGTGACTTGCCCAGGGTCACACAGCTAGGAAATGTTAAGTGTCTGAGATCAGATTTGAACTCAGGTCCTCTTGACTTTAGGGCTGGTGCTCTATCCACTGTGCTACCTAGCTGCCCTCAGCACCCACTTTTTAAAATAGATTAAATTGAGTTTAAAATATTCATCATAATTAATATTGCAAGCATCGAGCAATAAACATGCAAATTATGACCAAAAGTCATGTAATAAGCAAGGCCACGGGCACTTTATCAATGGTGAATAAACAATAAGGGAAAAGCCAAGTTGATGTCAATGCAAGAAGAATAAACTCAATATCCTCAAGTCAGCATCAATACCTTTTCTCATATGGCAACAGAGATAAATAAATATACAAAAAAACATGAGGCAAATAAAAATATATGCTCCCATTCATAAGTTGCTTAAACCTGATGCCTCATCAATAGAGCACAATTCATAGCATCCATAAGACACTTTGCTGAAGGCTGGCAGCAGTTCCTCCCCCTTGCTCCTCACCAGAGAAGTGTCAAAGTGCTGAGCTGTTTTTTTGTATGCATTCTTGATTCCAAATCAGCGGCAGATCCAAAGTCCATCTTTTCACCACATGGTTAGCAGACCCCAAATAGTCCGAGCTGCACATGTTCCAAATCCCACATGAGGATTATATCAGCTGAGCACACTGCACATGTTTGTGAGGGCTGGGCTTGGTCAGTCTCCTGTTACATGCATTTTCATTTTGACAACAGATAGATTATGGGAGAAAGGATTGTCTCTGAGAGGCTGAGGATATCACTCACCAAAAATGAAAAATTAAAATTAAAAATAAAATGGAACTTTACTAAATTGTAATAAAATATATTCAAAATGCAAAAAACAAAATAGAGAATGTATTCAAAAGGAGCAAGAGGAATAGCTTGTTGATAGTAAAGAAAAGAGAAGATATAATAAAATAAAATAACATTTCTGGAGTGGGAAAATGAAAATCCCACTGGAGGTTGAATATGAAACTGGCAAAAACTAAAAAAGAATTTGAAATGTCACATTGGGGAAAAAAATCAATGAATTATAAGAATAAAGATATTTAAAATTAAACAAGTAAGATATAAAAGTACAAGAAAAGTGAATGAAACAAAATGTCTTCCATTTAGCCTCAGGGATTCATCACAGCTAGGTCTAGGAGTATTATATGAAATTATGACTCTCCAATTATAGAGAAACTAGTGCTTGCCTAGGGGCATGATAGCAGTGTGCCTCCCTTGCTTTGGTGATTTCCATATGGGATCAGCAACCTTTCCTTCTGTCTCTTCTTCCTTAGCCAGTGCTGAGATGGGGATATGTTTCCCAACTCTTTATAGGCAGCAAAATTTTTCCTTAAATTTCTATCCAATACCATTACTTATTACTCCAGAGAAGGATTTGGTGGCCACCGGATTTTCTTGTTTATAATCTGACACAGGATACACATAGATTATAACACGGGGAACAGGGAACCCAACAAGAATTCTGAGGTAGAAATCCAAATCAATCACTAATTAACTGCTGTGATTAAAGCTGTAGGATGGGATCTTTGTCTCTTCTTCAGTATCTTCTTCCTCTATCTGAACAGAAATAAAAACAGAGATAATAGTGAGATTCCCACTCTTTGTGAATGTCACTTCTTGGCCAACACATTCTGGCAGAGTATCAGAGGAGGAAAGTAGGGAATGTCTATGAATCAGAGATGGCATAATCCTGCCCGTGGCACTTCCTCTTAAACAGTGCAAGAGGGACAACCCAAATCCTCTTTCAGCTTCATCTTCTTAAGAGACTTCATCAAACTTGTGACCTTGGCAGTAGTATCTATTCTCCACTTCTAGACTGACATATCTACAATGATGTTATCCTGACAAGAAGCCTAGAAACTCTGGGTTACAAAAATTGGGGGACTTTTTTGCCTTGCTTTTAAATTTTATTTTAAAATTCTGAATTTTAAAAGAAATTTCAAGCATTTCCATATGTGTGGATATATGTATATATAGTTGAACACACACACACACACACACACATGCACAAAAGAGGGTTATATCTTAAACAGTGAATGTTCATTTCATGCTTTTGGCTTTTTAAAAAAAGTACTTAATAAATTCTACACATTATTTCCAAATCTGTCCTATTTGTTTGTACTTACTTCTCAACTCCCTTTAATTCTCTTCAATGCATTTTAAAAAATTATTTCAATGGCGCTCTCTCTCTCTCTCTTTTTACTTTATTATTGCTTTTCCTTCTACCTTTTCCCTGCTCCAATGCCCAATTAAAAACTGAGAAAGAAAAAAAATTGTAACAAATAAGAATTGTTGTTGAGTGATTTTAATCATGTCCAATACTCCATGACCCCATTTTTGGTTTTTTTGGCAAAGATATTGAATGTTTTGCCATTTCCTTCTCAAGCTTATTTCATAGATGAGGAAATTGAGGCAAACAGGGCTAAATGACTTTCCTATGCTCACGCAGATAGTAAATGTCTGTGACCAGATTCGAGTCTTCCGACTTCAGACCCACTTTACTTTACTACTTAGCTGACCAGCAGCCATTGAAAAAAAAAATGAATGCACACAAAAGCCATGTCCAAAAGTGTATGTCTCTGCTTTAGCCTTTGTCAGAAAATGGTAACATGTTTTATCATAGGTTCTCTGGAGATATAATTGAGCATTATTTTGATTAGGGTTAAATCATTTAAAGCTGCTTTCTTTACAATGTCTATCTTTGTATAAATTGTTGTCCTGGCTCTGCTCACTTCACTCTCATACTACAATTTTTTAGAATTCCCTGAAATTATCTCTTGTATTATTTCTTATGGCACAATATTGATTTATAATTTGTTCAATTGTTTTCCAATTGATAGGCATTCTCTTAGATTCTAATTTTTTAATCCATGAATCAGAAAGTTTGTTTTTATTGAGACAATTCCCTCAATGTTCCCTCTACCCATTTGTTTCCCTGTTGTGATTGACATGTTTTTACATCAAACTTTCTATATATATATTCAACCCTCCTTTGTCCTATTTAGATAAGAATGAAGCTCACCTGATGCTCTTTCCTCTCACTCCTTCCTCCATGTTTGTTTATTCTCACACAGCCCAATTATGAGAAAAAACAAGTTCTACCCCTTCTTCCTCATTGCTATACTAGTGTCTTCCTTTACTTCCTATCTTAAAATTCTTGGAACAGAACCAACCCACCCCCAGTTTTTCTCTCTCTTTTTCTGTCTCTCTCTTTGTGTGTATCTCTGTCTCTCTCTTTGTGTGTGTATCTCTGCCTCTTTGTCTCTCCTTTTCCATCCTCATCTCTCTCTCTCTTTCTTTCTCTCTGTTTTGTCTCTTTCTTTGTCTTTTTTGTCTCCTTTCTCTCCTTCCTCAGGTCCCTCAACATACTGAGAAGAAATTAAGATTCTCAAAAGATATTCGTTTCTTCTTCCTCATTACAATGTTAATATTTCATCACACAGCCTCTTCTAATTGCTCAAATAAATTTGCCTTTCCTTGTTTCTTTGGACTCATATTTGTATTTCAAGTTTCTTCTCAGCTCTAGTATTTTCTTCAGAAATACTTCAAAATCCTACTTTTATTAAAGACTGATTACCCCCTCTAGAGAATTATACTCTGTTTTGCAGGGTAGGTTATTCTGGGTTGCAAACCTATATCTTTTGCCTTTTGGAATATTGTGTTCCAAGATAGCCTCTTAAAGCTGAATCTCATGTGTTCCTAACACTAGTTCCTTGATACTTGAATAAAAGCATCTTTCTCAGTGTTTGCAATATTTTTTTTCTTTTTGATTTGAGTGTACTAGATTTTGATATAACATCCCTAAGACTTCTTGTTCAGGTTGCTTTCAAAAGGTGATTGGTGTATTTTTCTGTCTTTATTTCAAATTTAGTTCCAATAGATCTGGGCAGTTTTCCTTTATGATTTTTGGAATATTGTGCTCAGATTTCTTTTAAATCATAGTTTTTGGGATGTCCAATGCTTATAAAATTATCTCTCCTTGATTTATTTTACAAGTCAGTTATCTTTGATATTAGATTCCTTATGTTTTCTTCTAGTCTTTTAATCCTCCAAAACAATTCTAATTTTCCTTACTATCTTGTGGAAATCATTGACTTTTTTTTGGTCTATTTTAGTTTTTAGGAAGTCTATTACTTGAGTAAGATTTACCATTTCTAAGCTATTTTCCAATTCTTTCCTCCAGAACTTTTATTTTATTTGTTCTTATTATATCAGGCAAATCACTTACTACTGTTTTCATCAGTTCTTCATCTGCAAAATGAGCTGGAGAAGGAAATGGCAAACTCCTCCAGTATCTTTGCCAAGAAAACACCAAAACAGGGTCATGAAGAATTGCCTATGACTGAAACAAATGAACAAATTGCTTACTTAATTTCTGCTTGGTATTCATGTAATCTTATGGAAAATCCATTTTTTTGTCCCTTGGGTCTTTGCTTGAAGTCATTGTGAAATGACTTTCTCCTTCTAGGCTAAATGTTTGGGTATCTTTATATCTATAATAGATTTTTTTGTTGGCAGCATCTTTTTTTGGTTTGTTCCTATCTCAAGATTTAGTTGCTGAATTGGGCTTTTATACTACTAGGCCAAGTTCTTCCTCCTTCTGCACTTGTGGATAGGTGATAGATCCTGCTAAGTATCCTCAAGGTTAACATAAGTTCCTGCATCCTTTTACCTCTTTTGGGGTTAAGCTCTCTGGAACTTTGATGGTCAGAGTCCTGGATTTTCAGGCTTTACTATGGAATCTCAAGACAGATTATTAGAGGTCTTAGAATCCCTTGGACCCTGAGTTGGACAGTGTGAGAAATCTCATGGCTGCCCAAGCTGCTACTGCTCCCCAGAATTTCTAAGCTCTCCCCACACTATCCCTGTAATTTTTCAACCACTCTGGGACATTTGGAATGAGAGCCTTCCACTCTTGCTACTTCCATAGATAGAGCTTTGTAGGCAATACATGTCTTTGGAGTCTCTAATCATGCTGGAAAGTTGAGGGTTTTTGTATTTTTTGATTATCATGTATTTGGACTGGAGCAAACTTATTGAATTTTTCTAGAGTAGGCATGTGGCAGCTAGGTGCCTGCTTTCTGGTGGCCAACAAGAAGTTCTACTGGGCCAGAACAAAGAGGAGAAGACAAAGCAGAGTAGGGAGAAAAAGTCACTGGGGGAAGGAGGGCTCAGGACTGGCCTCGAATTAGGAAGCAGGGAGATGGCTACTGGGTTTCAGCTGGAGAACCTGCATACTTAGGAGAGAAAAGAATTAATACAAAGCACTGTGGCTGGCATCCTTCTCTGAGAAGGATAAATGACTGGGGAGGAGACCAGGTAACTTTTTACATAAGTTATTGAAGGATTGTCATGTTTGCTTTGTTTGCAGGCAGAACCAGGAAAAATATAGAGAGAAATTCAGACTTGATTATAGGAAAAACTTCATAACATCCCAAAGTGTAATGTTCTGTCTAGTGAGGGAGCCCTCTCCTTTCTTCTTCCAACAACCTGAGAAGTTTGTTTGTTTGTTTGTTTTTTTAATTAAGACTTTTTATTTTCAAAACATACGCAAGAATAATTTTTCAACCTTAATCCTTGCAAACCCTTGTGTTCCAATTTTCTCCCTCCTTCCCCGATCCCCTCCCCTGGATGGCAAATAATCCAATATATGTTAAACATTGTAAAAAATATGTTAACTCTAATATATGCATACATATTTATACAATTATCTTGCTGCATAAGAAAAATCAAATCAAAATGGAAAAAAATGAGAAAGACAATAAAATGCATGAAAACAACAACAAAAAGAGTGAAAATGCTATGTTGTGATCCACGCTCAGTTCCCACAGTGCTCTCTCTGGGTGTAGATGGCCTTTCTCATCACAAGATCATTGTTGAAGAGAGCCGAGTCCATCAGAATAGATCAATCTTTTTTTATAAGTTTTGAAGGAGAGGCCATTTTAGTTAATATTTTCCCCTTTTATAATAATGACTTCTCAAGGATTGGATGAATGTTGTTAGACATTCCTTTTGGAAAATGATGAACCAGGTAACTGCTGAGGTTAATAACTCTTAATTATGAGGTCATCTAACTCTTTAATTCACAGTGGAGTAAACTCAGCTCCTGGGAATTTCAGGAACTTTCCCAAGGTCACACAGATAATTAGTGGCAGAAATATGGAAGTTTGTTTTCCTGACTTCACTTCTTTGTTACAAAGGAGAAGTCCATCATGGAAGTACAGGAGGGAAGAGTTGTGTTGGAATCATTAGGAAAACTAAACATGGTTTTAAAAAATAATAACAGAAAGGCAGAAATTCAAAGCTAGGTCTTCTGATCCATTTTCCAACACATATTAAACTCCTTAAAGATAGGGGCTGAGTATACTTTCTTGGTATCTTCCACTCCTTTCTTGTCTAGCCCAGTCCCGGGCGCATGGAGAACACCTGACTAACGGATTTTTAAAAGCAGAGAATGAAGGCACTCTGGAAAGATGTGGTGAGGAACCAGGATTAGATGGCATCTTCTTTGGACATGCACTGAAATGGCACATTCTAATCTCTGATGGCAAGAGGGATTGGGAGTTTCAGCTCTAACATGGAGCATCCCAAAGAGTTTCTGGGAAGTTTTAGAGGCAGAGCAAAGCACCAGATCACCCTTCCTTGAGGTTTGGTGACATCCTCCCCTCCCCAGTCATTTATCCTTCTTAGAGAAGGATGCCGGCCACAGTGCTTTATATTCTCTTTTCTCTCCTGGATATGCAGGTTCTCCAGCTGAAACCCAGTAGCCATCTCCCTGCTTCCTAATTCGAGGCCAGTCCTGAGCCCTCCCTCCCCCACTGACTTTTCCTCCCTACTCTGCTTTGTCTTTTCCTCTTTGTTCTGGCCCAGCAGCCTGGTCCATGGGAGGACGATGGCCGTGTCTTTTTATGCCTTTGTCCCCACTCTATTTGGGGTCCCTCCTCCACCCTCTTCCCTGGCCATTCAGATGGCCTTTTCATCTTCCAGCCTTCTCTCTTTTCTGTGGCTGGCAGAAGCTGCTTGTCTCTGAGCTCTTCCTGTCCTCCATCCTCTGCCTTGTGATCCCCTGCCTCAGCTGGCTTTGGGTTTTATTTAGGCCATGGTGTTTTGTCTGTCTCTCTCTCTGTCTCTCCCACCACCCTCCCTCTCTCCTTCCCCCTTGTCTTGAAGTCCTTTGTTAGGACATTCACTTTTATCTCGCTTTGATTTGTTCACTTCTCTTTGTGGAAAAAGAATGAAAGGCCTGCTAATTGTAGCAATAGGGCAGTGACGTGGGTTGCCCCCCACCCCTTCCCACACACTAGACATAGTCCTGAAATGAGGACATCGTCAACTCCCATCTACCCAAATGGTTTAGGACGCCCCGAGACAGTCCTGCTCCCTGTTTTTGTGAGAAGGCCTTGGGAGCTGAAACCAAGCCACTGACATCTCCACATAGAATTTTGACTTTCTGTTTAGATGCTCCAGAAAAATGGGATGATTCTTCACACAACTTGGAAAGAAGAATGGACTCACTTATCTGTCCAGAGCGAGCACAAACTTCTGTGTTGACCCCAAACTCCAGAGATTATTCATTTCCCCACCCATGTAATATGAAATATAATTGTTATATGAGGATTTAATGACTATCATCTCATTTATTTTTATTTTAATTTAATTTTCTTTCAATTAACAACAACAGCAACAAAAATTCTCTTTCTCCCAAACACTCAAAGGTAAAAATAAAACTAAAAAAACCAAAAACTGAACCCTTGTAACAAATATACATAGTCAAGCAAAACAAATTCCAGCACTGGCCATGTATGAAAAAAAATATACCTGTCTTAAACTACACCCAGAGTTCTCTGTGTCAGAAAGTGGATCATCATCCATCCTCTGGATTTAAGGTGAGTTCTCAAGTCTTTACATTATCAGCTTTTCTTATTAGGGACTGTAGCTCTCAGAATGCAGATTTAAAGAATGTAAAGATTTAAAGATAGCAAAGAAAGTCATAGACTCAGCAGCCTGCCTTCCCTGCCTGCCAGTAAGGGTGACATAGAGGGAGGTGGATGGATCTGCTGGTCCTACAACTTACCAGGCTTATGTTGCTACTGACTCCCAAATAAAGAATGAAAATATCTTGGAAAATTCAAGGAGCCTTTATTCTTTGGGCTAAATGGTGAAAACTGAAAACAATTCATGTTTTAGCCTGTCTTTTTTTCCATTTTGAGTGCTGCTGAGAAGCTCAGGGAGAAAAGAAATCCTTCTGCCATTTGGATCCTCCTAATTCCTCACTTTCTCCTGAATTGTATTTAAAAATATGTATTTCCTTTAAGTTTATTCAAAACTAAATACAAAATAAGAAAAAGCAAAATAGAAAGAGAAAGACAAAAGGAAAAAAAAACACAAAACAAAACATTGCCATATGCCCAGCAGAACATCAGAGAAAATATTTAACAATAAATTTCCATTTCAAGAAAGTATATGTAACAATAGAAAAGATTATATATTCATGACTATCCATCTCTTTTTTTTTTTTTTGCTTCCTTGTAGGTTATTCTTTTGTTCTCTGCTATGTACTTTTTACTTTATTCTTTTTCTCTCCTTTTTCCTCCCTATTACCTCCCCCAAGCAGGCCACAGTTAAGCATAGTATATTTATATATGCACATACATATATAAATATATAACACACACATATATTGATACCCATACCTACCTGCATACATACATATACACACTCATACCTATGTAGGCATGCATTTAAAACAATATTAATGTGGCTGACATATAATGTAGATTTCTCTCTTGATTGAATCTTTGATTTTGATTTTATCTAGGATCAATGATTACTAGTTCTATTTTTCTCCCTAATGTAGTCTATTACTTATACATGTTATAGATTGTGTGTATATCTCTTATTTCTTATCTCTGCCAACTCTTCCACTTTAATTCTACTCCTTAATTTGCCTTGCCATTATTTTAACCTCTCACCCACCATGGACCCTCTCTTATCTTCTCTTCTTACCATATCTTATCTCATTCTTATTAACCTAAACTCTTCTGTGCCCTACTTGATCCTATATACCATTTCACTCCTTCTTTATCTCTTTCTCATCAATATATACTCCTTTGTTCCACTGCCATAAATTTACATACCCTTCTATATCCCAGCATTATTCAATTTCCTCCTCCCTTAATTCATTCTTTCTTTCTCTCTCTTTCTTTCTTTCTCTTTCTCTTTGTCTCTCTCTCTCTCTCTCTTCTCTCTCTCTCTCTCTCTCTCTCTCTCTCTTTCTTTCTTTCTTTCTTTCTTTCTTTCTTTCTTTCTTTCTTTCTTCAAGGCAATTGGGGTTAAGTAACTTGCCCAGGGTCACATAGCTTATTAAGTGTTAAATGTCTGAGGATGGATTTGAAGTTAGATCCTTCTGACTCCAAGGCCTGTGCTCTATCCACTGCATCATCTAGATGTCCCCCTCACCCCCTTATTTCTTTATAGATTTTGGAGGGTGCTATACCTTTCATGGAATACATAAATAGACGAATAGATAGATAGATATAGATAGATAGTTCTCTATTTAACCCATTTCTAATGTGTTTAGATTTTCAGAATTACCAGCCCTCTCCTCTCTCTAATGCCTCTGCATTGGTTCTTCCTCTGTACATCATTGGTATAGCATAATTACTATTTTTATCTTTTCCTAGACAGTTTTGCTTTTTAGAGTCAGATCAGATCATACTCAGCTCTGCCCTAATATTTCTTTTGAGCTACCCAATGGCAACCAAAACTAATGGCAACCAAACCTAAAGTATGCATTTCCATGTAAAAAACAATTTGTTGAATCCCTTGAAATTAATCTTTGATATTGGCTCTTATATGCTAAATTTTCTTTTAAATTCAGGTTTGGTTGAGGCAAAGTCCTGAACATCTGCAAGTTCATCAAATGTCCATTCTCCCCTCTCCTTGTTCATTATCATGGTTAGTTTTGCTAGGTATGATATTTTTGGCTGCAGGCCTAATTCTTTATTATTCCAGGACCTGAAATCTTTTATTATTGTTGTTGATAAATTGTGTACTATTCTGATTGTAGGTCCATCACATCTAAATTTTTTGCTTGCTTGCTTCTTGTAGAATTTTCTCTTTGATTTGGAGGTTTCAAAAATTTGTAATTCTATTCCTAAATGTTTTCCTTGTAGGATTTCTTTGAGGTGGTGATTGGTAGATTTTTTTTTTTTAATCATTTATCCCTACTTTCCTCTCATGTTCTATCACTCCAGGACAATTTGCTTTGATTATTTCTTGCATTATTGTGTCAAGATTCTTTTTGTGGTCACAGTTTTCAGGTAGTTCAATTATTCTTATATTTTCTTTTTTTGATCTGTTCTTCAGATCTGTGTTTTCCTTTTCACATTCTATTTTCTTTCATTCTTTATATTTTATTTTGCTATTTCTTAATCTCTTACAGCTTCATTGGTTTCCTCTTGCCCAAATCTAATTTTCATTGTTTCTTTTTCTTTTTTTTTTCTTTTTTCCCAATTCTAATTTTCAAATAATTATTTTCTTCTTTTAGACTTTATCTCCGGGGGCAGCTAGGTGGCACAGTGGATAGAGCACCAGTCCTGAAGTCAGGAGGAACTGAATTCAAATCTGTCTCAGACACTTAACACTTCCTAGCTGTATGACTCTGAGCAAGTCACTTAACCCCAATTGCCTCAGGAGGCAAAACAAAGATTATCTCCTTTTCTAGTTGGTTAACTTTTTCTTCTGGATCTTCTTGTTTTTCTTGGATAGTTCTTATTTTTTATTTATTATTCTTATTTTTAAATTTTCCCCCATTTTCTCTCATTTGCTTTTTGAAGAATTTTTTTTGGAGTTCTGTAAAAATTCTTTCTGGGAGGATAGTCATTTAATGTTACTCTTTGGTGGTAGAAGAGGCTTTTTAATTTCACTGTCCTCCCCTGAAGATGAACCCCAGTCTTCTTTATTCCCATAGTAAGTTTCTATAGTTGGGTTCTTTCTTTGCTTGTTCATTTTTTTTTTTTTAATCATTTATCCCTACTTTCCTCTCATGTTCTATCACTCCAGGACAATTTGCTTTGATTATTTCTTGCATTATTGTGTCAAGATTCTTTTTGTGGTCACAGTTTTCAGGTAGTTCAATTATTCTTATATTTTCTTTTTTTGATCTGTTCTTCAGATCTGTGTTTTCCTTTTCACATGCTATTTTCTTTCATTCTTTATATTTTATTTTGCTATTTCTTAATCTCTTACAGCTTCATTGGTTTCCTCTTGCCCAAATCTAATTTTCATTGTTTTTTTTTCTTTTTTCCCAATTCTAATTTTCAAATAATCATTTTCTTCTTTTAGACTTTATCTCCGGGGGCAGCTAGGTGGCACAGTGGATAGAGCACCAGTCCTGAAGTCAGGAGGAACTGAATTCAAATCTGTCTCAGACACTTAACACTTCCTAGCTGTATGACTCTGAGCAAGTCACTTAACCCCAATTGCCTCAGGAGGCAAAACAAAGATTATCTCCTTTTCTAGTTGGTTAACTTTTTCTTCTGGATCTTCTTGTTTTTCTTGGATAGTTCTTATTTTTTATTTATTATTCTTATTTTTAAATTTTCCCCCATTTTCTCTCATTTGCTCTTTGAAGAATTTTTTTGGAGTTCTGTAAAAATTCTTTCTGGGAGGATAGTCATTTAATGTTACTCTTTGGTGGTAGAAGAGGCTTTTTAATTTCACTGTCCTCCCCTGAAGATGAACCCCAGTCTTCTTTATTCCCATAGTAAGTTTCTATAGTTGGGTTCTTTCTTTGCTTGTTCATTTTTTTTTTTTTTTAATGAGAACTATTAATGTAAGTACCTCTAATCCTGAGTTTCACTTAGCTTCACTTCAGCTTTCCCCTCTGACTTGGAAATCCAAAAAAAAACAAAAAAAAAACAAAAAAAACAAGAAAAACTCCACCCTTCTGTAAGAACCCACAACCAGCTGGTGTCTCTGCCCCATGGCTTCTGCATTCACCCAGTGTTCTGGTTACTTCTCACCCAGGGTCATGACTCTGTAATACTGCGGGGTCTGGTGTTCTAATCAACAAAGGTTCCCACAGTCTTCTAGGACTTAGACCTCCCCTCCTCTAAGCTATCAGGGAGGTGAAAGTTCCTATGGTTTGGGCTAAGAGCTCCTTGGAAGACCCAGCTAGCCTCAGGGCAAGTTCTACTGAGTAGCCTGGAGGTGTTTATACTTCACACCTATTAAATGCTAGTCTTGGGGGCTTTCTTCCAATCTTCTTAGATTGTCTCAGGAGGACCCCTGTTCTGCCCAAAGTTTTATTTTTCACCAGTTTTTGTTCATCCTGAGGTCCAATTTTGTTTGTGGGGTAAATCTAGAGAGTTTAGAATTTTCTAACCTACTCTGCCATCTTCCCAGAATCATCCCCTGAAATTGTATTTTTGAAGGTCTTTGATGTTCCAATTGTTAAAAACAGGGGCCTTTTCTAAACCATTGTCTTTAACTATGCCAGAATCCTTTATAGTATTGACCATCTCTTGCCTTCTTGAAATCCTCTCCACCTTTGGTTTCTAAGATGCTACATGATTCTAGTTTGCCTCTTACCTTCCTGACTGATCCTTCTCTGGTATCCTCTTCCTAACAAAATGTGAGTGCTCCACAGGGTTTAGTTCTTGGGTGGTACTTTTCTTTCTTATGGTTATTCTTAGGAATTGTACATATATTCTCAGAACTTCAATTATCGCATTTACATTAATGAGTCTCAAATTCATATATTCATCTCTCTCATGCTCTCTATTCTTACATTTCCAAATGCCTTAAATTTAGAAAGTTTAAAACCAAACCTCATCTCTCTTCAAAAATTTCTCTATTCTCTATTTTGGCTGATGGCAATCAATCAACACTTTTTTTTTTAATTCAGAAAATATTGTTTTTGTTTTATAATAATTTTATTTCCCCTCAATTACATGAAAATGCAAATTTTTACATTTTTACAAGCATCATTCATTCCATTTATTTTTATCTTTTAAACTTATTTAAGATTTAAAAACAAAATAAAAAGAAAAAAATTGTCATGTACACGAAAGGATTCACAATATGTAAAAATAAATGTCCGTTTCAAGAAAACATATAATAATAGTAATAATAATAATACAACACATTTTTTCAAAAGCTGTTCATCTTTTTTTTCCCCTTCCTTGTAGATTTTCTTCTGTGCTCTGCTGTGAACTTTTTACTTTATTATTTTTTCCCCTTTCCTTCCCCTCACTTCTCCCCAAAAGGCTACAGTTAAGCACAAATTTATTAATGTATACATATGTACATACACACATATATTTATACAGCATACATATATATGCACATATACATATGCATATACATAGAAACCTATAATCATACCATATACATTTTTAACATTTAAAAAAAATTTGAGTTCCAAATCCTATCCATCTTATCCATTTCTTCCTCTTTCCCCCCTCTCTGAGATGTAAACAATCTGATAAGAGTTATACATGTGCAATTATATAAAACATACTTCCATTTAGTCATTTATCAGCAAATATTTTTTGCTTTTTTTTTTGAGAGGTGATTGGGGTTAAGTGACTTGCCCAGAATCACACAACTACCTAGGAAGTGTTAAGTGTCTGAGACTGGATTTGAACTCAAGTCCTCCTCATTCTAGGGCCAATACTCTATCCACTGCCCCATTAGCTGCTTCTCAGCAAACATTTTTATTACCTACTATAGCTAAATATAAGGTGCTAGGTGAGAAGGATACAAGAATAAAAGTGAAATTCTACTGTCAAGGAATATACATTTTTATCTATGAAGAAGATGGCACCCTCACCTGGGTCCAAAATCTTAGTCGTACCAGGATCCAGGGTTTGTCAGGGATCTCAGAGGCTATTTTGTTCAACCCCTTCATTTTACAGATGAAGAAACTGAACAGGGAGTTTGAATAATCTGGTCAGGGTCACACAGGGGAATAAGCATAAGAGGTGGGATTTGTACTCGTGGAATCAGAAATACCTGTGCTCAAATTCTATTTCTAACACTTGCTATGTGAGCCTGAACAAGTCACATCATCTCACCTCTCTGAGCCTCAATTTCCTTATCTATAAAATGTGATTTTTGTATTAGATTATATGAGGTCTCCAAATCTATAGTCCCATGATCTTCTGATTTCAGAGTCAGCTTTCTTTTCTCTGTCTATTTTTAACTCCTCTCTTTTCTTGGTCCCTCATAGCCAACCAGCCACCAGTTCTTTTGTATAACAGATTGGCTTTACAGATTTTCAAATCCAAAATCCTTTTGTTTTACTCTTTGATAAGGTGATGAGACCTATGGATTCCTCAGAGTGTTTGTCCATATTCATAATGGAAGGAAATGATAATTAGAGGTTAATGAAAATAAAGATAAACATTTTTTCCTATCAATATTCATGAACTCCCAGGAAATCTATCCACAGAATTCAGGTTAAGAAGCTGTGATCTAATCTAACCCTTTAGCAGCTAATGAAACTAAAGCATCGGAGGTAGTTATTTGCCCATGGCCACACTAGCGAGTAACAGATGTGAATCTGAACCTCAATCCTCTGACTGAAAAGCTGATGAACAAACCCGTGCCCCTACTGATAGGGTCCCATTTTCTCTGTCTTTCCCAAGAAGAGCAAGAACCACATTCTTTGAGAATGGTCTTCTCCCTCCCAATCTAGCCATATCCAAGATGGGATTGTTCTTTGCTTTATATCCCCCTCTCTCCCCGCCACCAAAAAATTTACTCTCCTGCCAACTGATACTGCTCATTCCAGTTTTGTTTTTAGTACTCTGTTCTATTGCTTCCCTAACATCGGGGAACAAACTGGAGTCATCTAGCCTCATTTTTCTATCATTCTACTACATAGTCACCCTCACTCTTTCTTCAAGAGTAATCAAAGTCCACTGGCAAGACAAAAGTCAAGATGATTTTGTGCAGCTGCCTCATTTAAATCCAAATTAAATCACAAGTCAAAATATTGCCCCTTGATTCCATTGACATCTTTGAAAATAAAGGACAAACAATACAAACAGTTCAAGTCAGCTGAATAGTTCATTTACTCTTTCAAAACACTGTGTCTATTCTTTTGATCATTCAAAATCTGGGTTCTTTGAAAGCCCAGCTCAAGTCCCACCTCCTCCATGAAGACTTCCCTGGTTGCCTAAAGTGATTTCTCCCCACTTTATACATGTCTATCTTTCTTCTAGGAAAAGAGCAGAATGAATAAAATGATCAGAGGTAAGAGAGGTTTAACTGAGTAGCATCCTGACTAGAAATCATAATTTTTTGTTTTTTTGTGGCTTTTCCTTTTCATTCTGTTTCTTCTTTCACAAAATGATTAATATGGAAATATATTTATATGATTGCACATATATAATCTATATCAAATTGCCATCTTGGGGAGGAGATATCTGATGGAGAGAGGAAGAAAAAATTTGAAACTCAAAATCTCATAAGAAATGAATGTTGAAAACTGTCTATACATATAATTGGAAAAAATAAAATGCTATTTACAAAAGAAAAAACCCTCAAAAACATAGAATTACTACTCAAAAAAGAAAGTGTTAAATTAATCAGGTAGCCTTCTGTGGCATTTTTGCTATTGTCATCTTGAACAGTTTCTATAGCCTTGTTTTGCTATGGATTATAAGCTCTTTGAAGCTAAGAATTCTTTTTATCAAGTTCCTTTTATTTTACCTTTCAGAATTTCATTCTTAAGCTAGCACAATACTGACACATAATAAGTACAAAAAGTGCCATGTATATAATAGGGATAGTAATGTGGTACTGTGGAAAGAACTTTTGGGTTAAAGTTAGAAGACCTAGATTCAAATCTCACCTCTAATGCTTATTATCTATGTCATCTTGAACATATTTTAATATTTCTAAGACCCAGTTTCTTTATCTGTAAAATTAGGAGACTGAACAAAACTCTAATAGTAAGATCCACAGTTCAATGGCTGTGATCCCACGATTGTATGGGACTCAACTACAAAGTGAGGAGTTGGACTAGATAGCTACTGAAGTTCCTTTCAGCCCTATATCTATGATTCCTTGATTTTGATCCAGGGGAAAAAGGGAATACAGTTCCTTCCTCCCGGAGTTCCTTGGTCTAAAGGGAACATATGAGTTCTATCCAGAAAGGACACAAAAAAGGAAACATTAAAAAAAAAAAAAAAAAAGACCAAGAAACGATAATACCAGGTAATGTGTTATGTCCATAAATACAGAGAAATAGAGTGGGATGATCCAAGCTAGGGAGGATATAATTGACCATCAATAATGAAATACATATTCAACAGTTCTAACTATTCCACATCTTAATGTTTTAGGAATTAATCTCCAAGGAGAATATGATAAAAATTAGGGACTATTGCATCATGGTTTGTCTGTTGAAGTGTACTTAGGAGTTTTAGGTGTCTTAAGTTTTTCTTTTGTATGATAGAAATAAATATCTTGTAACTGGTCTACATTGTCTGCTGAAATCTTTATGTCAAACCAGAGTCTAGTGAATGTCTCTCTCTCTCTTTTTTTTCATATTAGTTTTTTAAAAATATATTTATTCAGAGTTTTGAACTCTAAATTCTATCTCTTTTTCCTTCCCTTCCCTCCCACCTCCCTGAGACAGTAAGCACTCAGATATAGGTTATGCATACATGATTATGTAAAATATTAGTCATTAGTCATTAGAAAGAAAATGAAAAAATAGTATGCTTCATTTTATATTCAATCAATATCAGTTCTTTCTCTGGAAGAGGAGAGTATGCTTCAATACTAGTCCTTTGGGATTCTTTTAGATTTTTGTATTGCTGAGAATAGCTAAATCATTCACAATTCTTCATTGAACAATATTACTACTACTGTGAACAACACTCTCCTGGTTCTGTTCACTTCAGTGTGCATCAGTTCATTTAAGTCCACATTTTTCTGAACTTCCTGCTTGTTATTTCTTATAGCACTATAATATTATATATTATATATATGATATTATATATACTACAGCTTGTTTATCCATTTCCCAATTAATGTACATCCCTTTGATTTCCAATTCTTAGCCACAGGAAAAAAAAGGCTGCTATAAATGTTTTTGAACAAATAGATTCTTTTCCCTCTTTTTTATATCTTTGGTATAGATCTAGCATTGGTGGTGTTAGGTCAAATGGTATGCACAATTTTATAGTCTTTTGATTATAGTACAAACTGCTCTCCACAAAATTTGGATCAGTACATAACTCCACCAACAATATTTTAGTGTCCCAGTTTTCCCATGTTCTTTTCAACATCCAGCATTTCCTTTTTTTTTGTCATATTAGCCACTATCACAGGTATGAGATGGTATTCAGAGTTGTTTTAATTTGCATTTCTCTCATCAATAGTGATTTAGAGCATTTTTTTTATATGACTGTGATTTTTTACCTAAAAAGTGCTGTTTACATTCTTTGATCACTTAGAAAACAGGTAATGACTTGTATTCTTATGTCCCTCAGTTCTTTATATATTTGAAAAACAAGGCCTTTATCAGAAACACTGGATACAAAAATTATTTTTTCAGCTTTTTGTTTTCCTTCTATTTTTGCCTGCATTGACTTTATGCAAAACCTTTTTAATTTAATGTAATCAAAATTATCTATTTTATATTTTGTAATGCTCTCTATATCTTCTTTGGTCCTAAAATCTGCCCTTCTCCATATATCCAACAGATAAACTATTCCATGCTTTCTTAATTTGCTCATGGTAAATGTAAATCATGTACTATTTTTGACCTTATCTTGGTATACAGGGTAAGATGTTGGTCTATACCTAGCTTCTGCCTACTATTTTCTAGTTTTCCCACTAATTCTTGTCATATACTGAGGTACCTTCGAGTTTATAATATACTAGATTACTATACTATATTACTATAATATACAAATGACTATAGTGTAATTTGTATCTGATCTATTCCATTGATCCACTAGCATTTCTTAGTACAAGATTGTTTTGATAATTATGTAATGATAATTATAAAATAGTTTGAGATCTGGTATAGACCTTCTTTTGCATTTTTTTTCTTTTTTAGTATCTTATCAAAGCATACAATTCTCTTTCTCTCCATATCTTTTGGCAATGAGTAGGGTGCTAGTGTTCATTCTCCCTGTTTGGTAGATGAGAAATTGTAGCCCAGAGAAGGATCCTACAAGTATTTGTTATAGAACAAAAAGGGATAATTTTGATTATCATTCATTTTCAAGATGAGGAAACTGATGTAATATGATTTATTTAAAGTCACACAGAGAGAGCTTAAAGCTTCTAATTACCAAGCCAGTGCTTTCTCCACTCAATCAATGAAATACATCAAGGTATCCAAGCCCACTCAGGAGGAAGAATGAGGAGCTGGAGAATGGGGGGAAAGGAAGGAAGAGAGGGGAGTACCAAAAAAAAAAAAAAAAAAAAAAAAAAGCAACCAAAACCCAATTGAGGGTAAGAGGAAGAGAAAAGAGGCAACAGTGGTTGGGGAGTGGGGAGTGGTTTAACAGGATGTGTCTGAACTGATGGAACTGCTGATCCCAGGGACGGAAACAAGGCATTTAAAAGAGGAGGCAGATAACCCACCTGCTCCTCAATGATGTTGGGTTGGGGAGAGGCAAAGCTTGTTTCCGGCAAAGATCTTTGTAGGGACTTATTTTAAGTGGGTCTAAGTTTTCAACTTGAAAATAAAACATATGTATTTATTTAATGTTAGAATGAATGCTGTACCTCCTTAATATTTTTTGCTCTTTTCCCAGACTCCTTTAAAAAAAAAACATACTCTCAACTCAGGTACCTATTTCCCACTAGGGATGGATTGGGGAAGGGGAAGTCATTCATTCATGCATTCATGAATCCAGTACTTGATGTTCTTTAAGGGTGGATATGATGGAGCCCACTCTAGTAGTTTAAAGAAGATTTGTTAAATTTTCAGTATAAGCATTTGCTCCTTAGAAATCCACAAATGCTACAAAATCAGGCCTTGAGTTATTGTTTTGTCAATTGTCCATAGTTGAGAAAGTGGTGGAGATAAGATTTTTATGGAAATGTTTTGCATAACTTTAGATGTGGTTTCTTAATTATGAGTAGGGATAAGAAAGAGAACTTAGAACTCAAAAATTTTTAAAAACAAATGTAAAAAAATATTTTAAATGTAATGGTAAAAATATTAAATAAATCAAATATAAGTAAAAAAGCAAATATATGAAAAAAGTGGTGGAGAAAAAGTCATACATACATGTTTAGGGGGACACCATTATTAAAGATCAGCTCTGTGGGTAGAAATGAGAAATAAATATAAGTTTCTTCCATTTCCAAAAGTCAGACTGGTAATGGAATAGACAAAATGATGCATTTGGACTTGATTTCAAATTCTGTCTCCAATACTTACTTACCTTTTAAGGTTGGGTAAATCAGCTTACCTGTCAGAGTTTCGGTTTGCTCATCTGTAAAATGTAGCTAATGACACCCATAACACCAACTTACAGGGTTGTTGTGAGGCTAAAAGTGCTCCATAAGCAATAATATGCTTATGTAAATCATCAGCTATTACTAGGAAGAGATCTTTACTATTTGATTTAACCACATTCTAATTTGTATTATATGCAAAACAAACTAAAAGGTTTTGGGAAATGATGGACTCCAGCTGACTGAGTATAAAGAATATGAAAATCTGTTGTTCCTTGTATACATTTAAAGCTCTAGAATCAGAAGAACAAAATAGAGTTTTGGAGGCTCTCTTTGGAAAAGACATTTTCCACTTATATATACTGGAAGGAAACAAGTATTTATTAAATGTCTACCCGTGCCAGGCTTTACACTGTGCTGAACTTTACAAAGAATATTTCATTTGAGCTTCACAACAGCTCTGGAAGGGAGATACTGTTATCCCCATTTTACAGTTGAGGACACTGGGGCAAACAGAAGTTAAGTCACTTGCCCGGGTCACACAACTAATAATCATAATAAGGGTAGTTTCAAATTTAGATCTTAACTGACTTTAGGACAGTGGTTCTCAAACTTTTGCTTTCAGTATCTTTATCCTATTAAAAATTATTGAGGATCTCTCCAAAGCATTTTTGTTTATCTGGATTATATTTATAGACATTTACCATATTGGAAATAAAAACTATTTTTGAATTTGTAGACCCTCTAAAAGGGTTTCAGAGATCCCCAGGATTCTCTAGACCATACTTTGAGAACCACTGCTCTAGGAGCAGCCCTCTACTTTCTACACCATTTAGCCATCCCTAATACAGACAGCACTAAAGGTAGCAGCCCCTCCATGACTTAGTTTGATGATGTGATGAAGAGCCATCACAAGATAGTCCTGGTAGTAAAGTCTACACATTCAGTTAAGCTGGTGTCAGAATGATAGAGCTTGCCCATCAACAGACCCATACTTTAACTCGACAAGATAGCATTGTAGATGGAGTGGTAGTCCAGAAGTTAGTACTACAAATGTTAAAAACTCACTTTACAGATAAGAAAACTGAGGCTTAGAGAAATTTAGTAGTTTTCACATGGTCACAAAACTAACATCATATGGTTCAATCCCAAGTCTTCCCCATTTCAAGTTTAGAGCTCTTACCTAAGGCAACTGTGTCAAAGAAGGTGCTTTCCAGAAAGACTAAACAAAAGAAGATTTCCTTGTGATGTCTAAGTTCTCCAAACACTTTTCTTGGCAGCTGATATACTATTTGCTCGGAATACTTGAATAATAAAAAGCCTCCTTTAAGGAAAGGACTTTCTTTTTTTTATTGGTATCCCCATTGCTGAGCACATTGCCTGGCACAGAGTAGGCACAAGGGTATCTGTAGTACCATAAATGTCTTTAACAGTCTAGGAGCCTTCTCCGAATGGTTTTAGATATTTAAAACAAAATATAGCAGATTATCAAATAATCAATTTAACTGATTAATTGAACCAATTAATTGAAATAGTAATCAAAATATTTATTTTACTTCTCAGACCCCAAGTTAAGAACCTTTACTTTTAAATGTTCAGATCACTATAACAGGCTTATCCCCTTTAGGGATTCTCTGAAACAACTTAAGCATCTCAAGCTGGTTTCCTTCTGCCAACCAGCATGCTCCAGTGCCTATCTTCACTGCCTGTTATCGTGGGCTCACAGAATTATAACATATGATCCATCCTACACACAGCTCCCAGATTAACTTTCCTAAAAGCACAATTCTGATCATGTCATTACCCCCGCTCAAAAGCTTTCATGGGAGGTTGAGTTTAAAGAGACCTGGGTACCACCCCGGACTTCCAAGCTGCTATTGCCTTTTCCACTCAGATTCCCCCCTCCTCCATCTATTCTGTATCTATCTTATATGTACCTAGTTTCTATATTGTCTTCCCAATTAGAATATGATTTCTTCAATTATTATTATTATATAAAATATAGAATTATGTATAATTATGGTATATATTAATAAATAATCAACAGTATATGTTACATGTTTATATATGCACACATACATATCTACATAATGTTAAATATAGTATATAAATAATATAAAGTATTCTGTTACATACAAAACAGCAGATACAAGGTAACCTTAGGAAAGAGTCACTAGTATCTAGTGGGAACCAAGAAAGGTTTCATGCTGAAAGTGTCATTTGAACTGAGTGTTGAAAGAAACCCAAGATTACAAGAGATAAAAGTAAAGGAGGTATGCTTTTCAGACTTGGGAGAAAGCCAGGGCAAAGTCATAAGGATGGGTGATAGAGCATCCTGTGTGGCTGGACCACAGGTTGTGAAGAGGGGGTCATGTGCACTAAGTTGGGGAAGGTAGGAGATGGGGGCAGGTGGGGAAGAGTTTTAAAGCCAAACAGAGGAGTTCATGTTTGATCACAGAAGTAATTAATAGGGAACCACTGAAGTCTACTGAGTAATGGTGACATGATCAGTCCTGAACTTTAAGAAAATCATTTCAGCAGTTGGGTGGAAGATGGTGGGTTGGGGAGAGAATAAAAAAAGGAAGATTTAACTGAGAAATTTGTTTCAATAGTCCAAAAATGCAGTAATAAGGGTCTGAAGGAAGATGGTAGCTGGAAAGTAAAGAGAAAAGGATCTGAAAGATGCTGTAGAAGTTATCACTGCTATTGTTGTTGAGTTGTGTCTAATTTTTGTGACCACATGGACAAAGCTCATGAAGTTTTTTTTTAATCAAAAATACTGGAGTGCTTTGCCATTTCCTCTTCCAGCTGCTTTTACAGATGAGAAAACTGAGGCAAATAAGATTAACGACTTTCCCAGAGTCAAACATCTAATAAGTGTCTGAGGCTGGATTTGAACACATATCCCATATCTAAAGGTCCCAATTTCACATGATCACTTTTCTTTAATGGGGAGGGATCTTAGAGATCATCTAATCCAATGCCCTCATTTTACAGGTGAGGAAATAGAGTCCCAGCTAGTGTAAGATTGCAGACAGAAAGGGGCAGTGCCAGGAAGTTGGACCTAGGTCCTCTGAAGTAGAATCCAGTGTTTGCTGCACCATCCCCAAGTGCAGTGAGGAGTCTGTCCATTTCTCCTTGCTCCCAAATGGGCACATTCAATGCCAGTACAAGGCTGGTCAATGATATTCAGTCCTCAGAAATGATAGAGCTCTCGGTTCTGGGCTGACTTTACTTCTCAGGTTTATTTTTTTTCCCAGAACCTGTGATACTATTGAAACTTCTGGCATTCACTTCCTTTTATCTCTATAACCATCTTTGGGTGAAGTGGAAAGAGATCCTAGGCAACTGATAGCTTTCTCCCTCATTGAGGGCCTCTTGTTAGCACTAAAATAACAAAAAAGTGAATGAGATATCACCTTTCTTTTTTCCAGCACAACTATATACTAAATGTATAGCACACTTCACGTATGCAGAACTTTGTTATTAGTTCTATATTATATATATATATATATATATACTCTATACTATATATAGTATATATTAAGTGTATAACACACTTCATCTATATAGAACTCCATTATTTTTCAACTGCCCTTTTCCAGTTCACACCTGAAAATACCTAAAATCAATGATAACAAATAAGCTTATGGAGAAGACAAAATACGTGTCACAAGACATCTACTAAAACTTGGGCAGTTTATTCATAGGACAGCTCCCTCCAGCCTTCATTCAGAGACTATTTTCTTTTGCTTTATCTACAGTTCTAATAAAATTGGTCATCTGGTATTCAAGTCCACAGGAAGTTTAGAAGTCAAAAATTAAAACCTGATAGCAAGAGAAAGAACCAAAAATAATTATAATCTCTAGCATTTATACAGTACTTTTAGGTTCACAAAAAATACTTTAGAAATATTGTGTTTGATCCTCATAATCACCCTGATAGAGAAGTGCTATTACTATCCCCATTTTAGAGATGACAAAATTGAGGCAGTCATAGAAATCTAAAAATAAAAAAAACAGTAACAGTGACCTTTATGGTGGTGGTGGTGGTGTTTGTTCAGTGGTTCAGTGTTCAGTGACCCCATTTGGCTTTTCTTAACAGAGATACTGGAGTGGTTTGCCATTTCCTTCTCCAATTCATTTTACAGATGAGGAAACTGAGGCAAACATGGTAAAGTGACTTGCTTAGAATTGCACAGCTTACAAAGTGTCTGAAGCAGAATTTGAATTCAAATCTTCCTGACTCCAGGCTGGATGCTCTCTATCAGTTGAGCCACCAGGCTGCCTAAGAAGAGCCAGTTAAAACCTCAGTAATTATTTTTAAAGGAGATCATTTTAAAATGTATTATGATTTTTTAAAAAGCAATAGTTAATAACTATGTATTTACCTTTTCTACTTCATTTCATAGAATACTGCAATTTTAGAACCAGAAAACATCTTACAGATCACTTATATTTTGAGGGGTTAGGGTGCTGAGAAATAAGAATTAATTCTCAGTAACAGCTGATATTTCTATAGCACCTTAAGATTTGCACTGCTCTTCACATATAATATCTCACTGATTATTAATGAAGATCCATACAGGTGAAAGGGAGATGTAGCCCTTTGTACATATACACACACCCTCCCAGACCAAGATTACTGGCCCTTTGGACCATTCCTGTTATTTGTGGCTCTCCTCCTTCTCACACAGTTTAGAAGACAGGAGGGTGGGGACAGGAGGTAGATGCTAGGGGTCAGTGGCTCAGAGAGCAACCGCAAAGTCCAGAGAGAGAGAGAGAGAGAGAACAGTCCCAAAAGCTGATTTTCCAGTTTGCCTGGCCAGAGCCTCCCACCATTCTTTCCCTGTTATGCAGATTAAGTGGCTCTCTGTTCACCTGGGCTCACACTCAATCACCACCTTTTATTTCATGGGATCCAGGATCCAAGAAGAGAGAATTCTCCAGTGACCAGATAGAGGAAGACACAGCTCAATTCATAAGGGTGCCAGGATTTATCCCCAGCTTCATGAATCAGGTGCTTGGTTTCTGTAAGGCTGCTCACATCCTACCCACTGCTGGCCTCTGTTGTTATTATTTTTAGAGAGAGAGCAATCAGGGACTAGGAGGAAAAGATGCCACAGCAAACATTTTCTTTGGAAGGAAAATGGGCTCGGAGGCTCCTAGGGGCTGATGGGTCCTTAGGGGTCAGCATGCCCATTGCCTATCCTTAGACCATATCTATGGGGTCTCCTCAATAAAGAAGGTCATAGATTTAGAATAATAATAGGTCTTCTACACCATCTAGTTCAGTCTCCTCATTATAAAAATAAGGAAATACTTTTAATCAGTGAAATGACTTGTCCAATATCACACAGGTCAGTAATGACCAAAGTTGGACTTTGAATCCAAGTTTTCCACTTTCCAATCCAATGCTCTTCTGTCTATCACACTTCCTAATCGGGACTCTGGGATTCTTCCTTTAAAATGTGTTCAGTGGAATCACATTCAATTAGTTTTTACTGGGAATCCATATACACTGCTCTATCTACAAGCATTTAGCAATAGCCCAACTCTGTGCCAGCCACTGTACCAGGCAAGAGTCTTTGTGCTCAAAGCACTTACTATGGGGGGAGAGAGGAGGGAGAGGAACTGGAAGGACAATGTATACAAATATAGGTATATAATCAACCAACGAGCATTTATTAAGAGCCTGCAGAGAAACAAGGTGATTTTGTGGCAGAAGGCACCCGCAGCTGGGGAGGTTAGGAAAGGCTTCATTGTGGAAGGTGGCACATGATCTGAGCCCTGGGGGAAGAGAAGAGAATCTCAGATGCTTAGATGAGGAGGGGGTGTATGCAGGCATGGGGGACAGTCAGTACAAAGACACAGAGATATATACTAGGCTGCCTGTGGGAATTACAAATAAGGAAAACAGTTGCTCATTTATGTAACAGTTCCACAGATTTATGCAGTCCTTTCCTCCCAACAATCCTTCGAAGGAACTAGGTTAATATTTCCATTATACAGATAAGGAAACTGGGAATAAGACTCATTAATCTGGGATTGTGAATACCTGAGTTCAAATCCTAACTCAGATACTTACGAGATGTGTGACCCTGGGCAATTACTTAATATCTATTTGCCTCAGTTTCTTCTTCTGTAAGTGGCTAATATTAAATAACACACCTCCCAGCATGGCTGTAAATAAATATATTAACTAAAATGAAATATTTGTAAAGTGCTTCACAAATCTTAAAGATCCATATAAAATAATAATAAATGGAATGATGATGATAATGATAATATGACTTGGACAGGGCCAAAGAAGGCAGTAAATGACCTAGAAAGCTGATGTGTCTGAGCAGCAAATGCCCAAGCAGGACACAGAATCAGGATTTCAAGCTGGAAGGGACCAGAGAATCATAGATTTATAGCTGGAAGAGACTTAGAAGTCATTTAATCTAATTCACTTATTTTTGAGTTGAAGAATTGAAGATCTTAGATCTGAAAGTGGCAACCCCAGGGCAGAGAGCAACTCTAGAATACCAACCCAAAGGCCCCTACCATCAAGGAACTTAAAAAATTTCTAAGGAAATAAGCTATATGTGCAAACTGTTAAACAACACTATGAAGCACAAAGGGGTAGCAGGAGGAGAACAATCATTTATTAACATTTACTATGTGACAAGTATCACTTACAAATATCTTATTTTATCCTCACAACAATCCTAGGAATTAGTTGCTATTATTATCCTCATTTTACAGATGAGGAAACAGTGGTTAAGTGACTTGCCCAGAGGTACACAGGTAGGAAATGTCTGAGATCAGATTTTAAATCAGGCTTCCTGAGCTACCAAGATGAGACACTAGAGGATACCTTCTGTCACACCTTTTTCACTGTTGCTATTCTCAATCCAGAAGTTCTCCAGAAGTTTTGTTTTAATCCCTCTTGTATGTAATTTGAGCCTCAAAGCCAGGGTTCTACAGCCTCTGACCACATATTGGCTATGTGATTTAGGCAAGTCAATTAATTTCTAAGCTTTAGGCCAGAGGTATAAAATCTTCAACTACAACATTTCGGAAGGCAGCAGGACCAGCTTAATATGTATTAGGGAACATTTAACAAAAATAACTAAAAATACAATAGAACATAGATAATGTGAAGATATGATTTTCTAAGTCAATTAGCCCAACAATCCTTTCCTATGGTTAATAACCCTGTTTCTAATTGAATTTGACATCATTGGTCTAGACAACTTCCAAAGACTATGAATTGAAGGGAAATCACCAGTCTGTATTAGTAGAGGGAGTTTCCAAGAAATCCTAGAGCCAATTTCTATATGTAGTTTGATTCTAATTTCCTCATGAAAGATTTCTTTGATGCAGAAAGTTGAGACCTGGATAAAAAGAGAATCCTCAGTTAACACAACTGGATTGCCAAACAACAACCACCTGAAATTCAGAAATTAAATAGGAGAATAAATAAAATTGGCAAGAAGGATAGCTCATTGATTGAGGTTTTTAGGGAACTAGTATTTAGAGGAGCTGTTTATGAGAAAACAGAGAAAGCAGTAGCCTTAAACCCAATTAACCAGGCCCTCCCCTCCCTTCTTTGCTCAAGCAACTGTCAACTGACAGAAAAATTGTTAATCTGATGACAGAAATTGTTAATACCAAATTAAATATGGACTTCCACTCCCTTAAAATGATCCTTGCAATGACAGAATTTCAGTAATGTCTCTACATTCCTGCTCTTAAGATAGTTATTTTCAGTTAGGTTGAGCTGTACCATAATCAACCCCACCCAGAGATTTTTACCTCATAAAGGAATCAAGCTTAATCAAGATCTCCGTTTCTAATGTCCTTGTCCCCTTCCATTGAGCTTCATGGCAGGAAAGACAAAGTAACCAGAATGAAGTGGCTTTTCCTTCCCTGGATTGCCAGGGGTCACTGGAGTCTCATGACCACCTTGCTACCTCATAATAGCTCTTCCTCTTCCTCCTTTCCTAAAAACATAAAGAACCCTTCATGGGTATCTTGCTTGGGAAATCCATTGTACTCTGAGCTCATGGGACATCCCCTAAGATGGCAGAATTGCTACCCTTTTATCTCAATTAAAGATGCTTTATTCCTCAATTCATGGCTTTGATTTATTCCAGGACTTGACACAATTTTATAAAATATTTTCTTATATAAGAGCAGGGGAAGCGAGAAGAGGTTAAAAATGGGCACAGCTAAGGATAGTGACTGGAGTGACTAACAGTAATAGAACAGAATGAGCATGATAAGATAACCACAAGCTAGGTTGTTTTTTTTTTTTTTAATTTTCATGTCAGGGTAGTAGGGAAAGGCTGGGGGCTGGGAACTGAAAGATGCTGGACCGGAAGGAGGATGAGGAAGATAAACAGAGGTTGACACTAGGGAGACCAATGTAAGAGGGGGGACTCTGAGAAGGGGATAAGGGGAGGACTGTGACTGGGGAGGAAAGGGTCAAAGGTTGGGGGCTCATTGAAGGAAGAGCAACAGCCTTTTTGACATCCAGTTAATAGCAAACAAATAATGCAGCCGAGCAACAAAGGTTGTTGCCTCAGGTTGTGAGTGTGTGTGAGATTTGGGTTGGCAGGACCAGCTATGCCCACTAAGCCTCCTACAGAGACACAGTGGCTCTAACCTGCTTCCCCACACTCCCCTCCATTCCAGGCCCAGCAGAGCTGATGGAGACTCCAGGCATGGGACAATGCACCCACGCACCTCCCATTGAGTGCCAGCCCGGGGTCCCCGGGGTCCCTAGCAATAGGGGCTGAAGAAAAGCATGAGTAGGGCTGGGGGTGGGGCGGAGTGGTTGGGAAGGAGAATCAAACAGAAACCTTCTCATCTTTCTATCAGCAGCCATGCAAGGAATATTGTTCAGTGTGGTACAAAAGCAGTACTGAAAATAGCTGCAGCCCAAGTGGGGCTGCCAACCACTGCCTGAGATAACGTCTACTTGGAGACACTGGTGTCTTTGTGGGGCTGTCACTGTCCCTATTGTTCCCGAGCCTATTGCCTGGGGAATATTGTTCCCAGCTTTTGTCTCCCCTGGTTCACTTTTGTTTGCCTTTACTTACCATTTCATTCTTCCCTTCTTTTGTGCTCTCCCTATTCCCTCCTTTGTCTCTCCCTCTCCTCCCCTGCCTGTGGCTGTGGATTGGTGCCCAGGGACACAATAGGACCTACCCCCTCCCACCCCATTGTCCCACCCAGCACCACACACACCCCATTGTCCCATTCTGGCTCTCTCTGGGGCTGAAGGGCCCCTGGGGACCTAGGGGTGAGGCAGAGTGGGTGGGGGCGGATTGGCCCCTCCCGGCTTCTGAGTAAGCAGGAAGAAAGGGGGACACCAGGAGGGAGGTCTAATTGGATCCTAAAAGGTGGGATCTGCAGCCCAGGTCCCAGGCTCCTTTTGACTTTAATGGGGATAGGAGATAGGGAGGGGATCTGGCAAACAGGAGCTACCTTTGAAAACATCCTTTGGGCCAAGAGCATTGGTCATTGGGGTGGAGGTAGGAGGGGTTCGGGAGAAAAGGGAATTGGGAAGGAGGGAGGAGGGACACCCTCACCCCCCAACACTCAGCAGCCCTCTTTCAGAGTTCCTGGTATGCATTTCCCTGACCTGGACCCTTCATTCCCTGCCCCCTCCCCCTCAGACTATCCTGATCAAAGGGACTTCTGTTTATTTGCACATTCAAATCCAGCCTGGCCTCGAGTAGCCCGCCTCCAGTAACTCGATCTCCCTCGGCGCCAGGGTGGTGAAGAAAGAACTGGGGACCAACCCTCTTCCACCCCACCCCCAAACCACCACCCTAATTTAGCAGCCCTGGGCAAAGGGGAGGGGGTGGGAGTGGGATACTGGGACCACAGCCTGGGCTCAGGCAGAACTGGGCAGTGGCAAGTGACAAAGATTGCAAGTCAACTTCCACAGGACCGGCTGGGCTCAGACCTTCTGTGTTCCCTCCCCTTGTAGGGGTAAACTGAGGCATTAAACAGGCAAAGAAATCCTTTTACTTAGTTTTATTTAATAAATACTTTCTTTATTGAAATCACGTGGTAGCTGGCCAAATCTCCATATCCTTCTTTTTCCCTCTCTCTTTCTCTTTCCTTCCCAGTCACCAATATAGAAAGGGATCTGCTATTCCTGAGCAGCTAGATAGTACAGTGCTTATAGTCAAGAAGATCTGAGTTCAAACTCAACCTCAGACACTTATTAGCTGTGTGACCATGGGCAAGTCAATTCACTCTGCTTGCCTCAGTTTCTTCATCTGTAAAATGGGCTGGAGAAGAAAATTATCCCCATCCTAGCATCTTAGCCAAGAAAATCCCAAATGGAGTCCCAAAGAATTAAAGACAACAGAATCAAATGAATAACTGGCCTTCCCAGGAATCACTAAGTCCTGTGAGGTTAGCCATTCATGCTAAGGCAGCATTGCCCGGAAGAAAGGTTGCTGTATTAGAATCCAAATCTCTGTGATTAGCAGCAAGTTCTTTAATCTATCTAAGCCTCTGTTTTCCTCAACAGTATAACGGGCAAAGTACTTTCAAGGACAGCAAGCAATGAACCGCTATTATTATTAATTTTATATTAATGTAATATCAACAATTATTAGCATAATCGACTTATCCTTATGCTTACTTTCATTCTCCGAAATCTTGAGTGAAAAAAGATGAGACATCTTCAGTTATCCTACAGGGACTAGGTTTTTGGGGATGTGGAAGGGACCTGCAGTGCAGGGAAGGTAGGGGGGAAGAAAAGGTCATCCGACTTCATATTTTAATAGAAAAATTCTGAGTTAGTATAAGGAACTTAGACATATGAAAGAAACAAATATATACTAAGTACCTACTATATATCCCAGGTAATGGGCTTACCCTTTTCTAATATGATCTCATTTGATCCTCACAACCACCCTAGGAGGAGGTAGGCACTATTTTTTTAAATCCTCATTTTACAGTTGAGGAAACTGAGGCAGAGTGTTTAAGTAACTTAACAAGATCATGCTGTCAATAAGTTTTTTTTAAGATCATTTTTGAACTTGTCTTCCTGACCCTAAGCTGGGCACTCTACTGACTATATCATCTAGTCAGAAAACCCATCAGAATTCTAGTTCAATCCTTTTGTTTATTTATATATTTATTATAGCTTTTTATTTACAAGATATATGCATGGGTGATTTTCAGCATTGACAATTGCAAAATCTTTTGTTCCAATTTTTTCCCTCCTTTCCCCCACCCCCTCCCCCAGATGGCAGGGAGACCAATACATGTTAAATATGTTAAAGTATATGTTAAATACATGTTAAATATGTTAAAGTATATGTTAAATACAATATATGTATACATATTCATACATTAACTCTTTTATTTTACTGATGAAAAAACAGAGGTTTACTGAGTTAAGTGACTGACCTACAATCACAGAGGAATTCAGGAGCAGAGGAAGGATTTGAACACAAGTCCTTTGATTCCAAAAACCACAGTTCTTTCTCCCTTACCCTGAAAGTCAAGTTCACAAATACCTGGATAGATAACAGTTGTTTTGAAAAAGATCCTAGGGTTTTAGAGGATGGCAAACAGGTGATTCACAGCAGTGTGGTGTCAGCCAAAACAAAAGGTGATGTGACCTTGGATAGCACTGAGGAGAATAGTTTCCAGGAACAGGGAGGTGATAATCCCACTGTCCTCTCTGTCCTGGTCAGACCCCATCCAGAGGATTGTGTTCACTTCTAGGCACATGGTTTTAGAAGGATATGTAATAGCTGAAAAGAATCCAGAGGAAGGCAATCAGAATATTGAGGGGCCCATTGCTGGAGGGAACTGGGAAAGTTTAGCCTGGAGAGCAGACTGCAAGGAATGGAAATCAGACTTCAAACCTCAGAAGTGCAATTCTGTGGGACTGAGATTAACTTTGTTCTGCCAGAAGCCATGACTTCTTTGTAGAAGTCAATTTATAATTGAAAAACTTCTTAAGAATGAGGGCTGTACCAAGCGCTCCAGAGTTAAGTGTCTTCCTCTTCCTGAGAGGTCTTTCAGGAAAAGCTGTTGTCAGGTATGGTGGGGCGGACCTGTACTCCCTGCTAGAAAAAGGAGGCAGAGGCCAGCAGATCCCTTCAGAAGGGGAATTCTGAGGCACAATGGGGCAAGTCCAGCCTAGTTACTCTCACTTCCCATTAGGAGGCCACTAGGCTGCCCAAGGAAGGACAAATGGAACTGAGGAGGAAACAAAGTAAGAAACTTTCAAGCCCATCTGCAATGGAAACAGTCTACTCTATTTCCAGTCTGGATTAGATAGAGAGTCTGAGAGAAAGAGATAGAGACAGAGATATGGGAAGAAAAAAAAAAAGATAGAGGCAGAAATATGGAAAGAAAAAGAGAGACATAAACAAAGAGACAGAGGAAATAGAAAAAAAGGAGACAGAAAGAGAGAGAAACAAAGAGATATATAGAAAGAAACATAGAGAGACAGAGAAAGAGAGAGAAAGAGAAAAGAAGGAGAAGAAAGGGAGGAAGGGTACAAAGCTTGGATGACCACTTGTTAGGTGTTGTTATAGTAGATATTCAGAGGTACAATGGATAGAATCCTGGGCCTGGAGTGAGGAAGATCTGAATTCAAATCTGATCTCAGTGACTGGTTGTGTGATTTTGGGCAAGTCAATGAACCTTTCTCTGCCTCAGTTTTCCCTGCTGTTAAAAGGAAAGTAGGAATGTTGAGGTTCCCCACCAAAATGTTGAGGTTAATAGGTATAATGTGACACAGAATTTGAGTCATCTCAAAAGAATCTGTAGGCTTGATATCCTCCAAATCAAGGGGCAAAGATTTTATTATGCTGCTAAAAGCAGGTCAAAGCCATAAAGGTTTCAACAAGGAAGACAAGTACCTTTATGGTTAACTAGGAGGAAGATGACAAAGGGGGAGACACCATTAAGGAGAAGACACCAGGAGTCAGATACCCCATGGCTGGCTAACTCTAAAAAGAAGTTAGTGGTAACCAAGAGTGTGCTATGGCAGGCTAGATTCGTAGAGAAGTTTAGCTATGATAAGGAATATGTCTTCTACTGAAGGCTAAATTCGTAAAGAAGTTAGGGAGACTCTATAGTATGAGCAGATCTTTTGTAGGGGAAATATAACTTCAGGAGAGTGACACCATAACTTGGCTTTCTGATTGGGTATAATAAAGGTAGGGTTTCTAGAGACCTCCACTTGGGGTAGGACTGTAATCAAAAGTCCACCTGAACAAAAAGCTCACTTAAAAACAAAAAGCTTAAACAAAATCAAAAGCATCCACTTACAATCCTGTCAAGTGCTCCTCCAGGCTTGCCTCTGGGAGTAGTAGCTGGGCTTTCAGATTGTTTACAATTCAGAAATACAAATACATCTACAAATTCAGGTTTTCTAGGTCAATTCCCACCTGACTACTCAGGACCTCATGTGTGGAAGCACCTACCTCCCAGAGCTGTTGTGGATGAAGTGAGATGATATTTGTAACGTGATTTGAAAACTTTAAAGTACAATATAAATTCCAACTCTTATTAGTCCTTTGATATAAAGAGTTAGATTAGATGGCTGTAGAAATCTCCACCAATTTAGAAGCTCCAAGATTCCATAATGCTTTTATTTTTCTGAGGCAATTGAGGTTAATTGACCTGCCCAGGGTCACACAGTTAGAAAGTATTAAGTTTATGAGACCAGATTGAACTCAGCTCCTCCTGACTTCAGGGCTGGTTCTCTATCCACTTCACCACCCAACTGCCCCTTCCATGATGCTTTTTGTCTTCACCCCTCATTCCATTGTTCTGCCATATCCAGCTCTACTGGGACATGGAGTGAGGAAGTGCTTTTTAGGGGAGGGAAGAATAGGAAAGATAGAAGTGGAATCAGCACTTGGGAAGATTCTATTTTTCCTAAGGCTGGTGATGGGAATGAAATCCCCTCCTCCTCTACTGCCCAATTCTCTTCAAAAGAAAAAACTTCCAAAACATCCAGATAAAATTCAAAATAACTCAAATCATAGGAATTCTCTATAGAAGAGTAAGGAGAAGGGAGTTACACAATCTGATTGGGAGGACAATCTAACACTCTAAGTGTCACTTCTTATCCTACGCATGTTTTATTCCTCCCAGATTTACTTCTACTTCCAGAATTCTTCCTCAACACAACACTCTTTGACCAAAGTCAAGGCCATGTTTACATTATGTATTATGACCTTAATTAGAAAGAAAAAGGGAGATATTGGAAAATCCTGGATAGTCACTACTGTCTCTTATCCTGAGGCACAGTAGGTTGGGAGTCAAGAAATCAGAATGACCTTTGAAAGAAAGGGAAAATAAAAAAATTTTAATGCACATACTATGCCCTAGTGAGTCAGTCAATAAGCCTGTCTTAGTGCCTACTATGTGCCAGACCCTGGATCAAACGGTTCTCACCAAGCCTTGAGGATAAAAAGAAAGGTAAAAGTGAGTCTCTTCCAACTAGAAGCTTCCAGTCTAATGAAGTTAATATGAAGATAAAGGCAAAAGGAAATGGGAAGGGAATGAAGCCATAAGGTAGTCTGTTTTTTTCAAACTTTTTTTTTTTTTAAACAATACTCACCTCCATATACTTTAGGCTCTAATCAAACCAGATCACAAATCTATTTGGAGGTCAGTGGAATATAGTAGAAGCATCTATGAATTGGGAGTTGGATAGGGGTTCAAATTTCCTTTGTGTGCTTGGGCAGGGAGCTTAATTGCTCTAGGTTCTGAATTCTTCATTTTTAAAACGAGGGGATTAGACTGAGGTCCATTCTACTTCTTTTATTTAAAAAAAAGAGAGATATTTTTGATTGCTTTTAAAAAATATCACCTAGATTTGCTCCTGTATCCCTTCCTCAAGCCCTCAGAGAGAACTAACCTTATAACAAGAAACATTTACTAAGCACCTAATACTTGTCTGGCACAGCTCTAAGCTCCAGGGGTACAAAGAAAGGCAAAACTATTCCTGACCTCAAAAAGCTCACAATCTGATGGAGGAGATAGCAAGCAAACAACTATAATGGTGACTTTGTTAAGTGCCTAAATAACCTAACACGAAGGCACCTTGCTTCTGAGAAAAGACATCCTGCATTCTGCTGAGATGGAAGTAGCCATACCTCCTTTGACTGGCTTCAGAGCTGGAACAGGCTGCTTCTTTTAAAACTGCCAGCCTGCGACACTCATGCTTCCCTCAGAATTCTGAAAGGTTGACAGTCCTGTCCACCTCCAGCCAGACTATCTTCTCATTCTTTTCTATTTTACTGTAGTCCTAAGAAATTGGCTTGAGGTTTTGTTATGGTCTGTTTTGTTTGTCCTTTTCAGTTCTAGGCACAGGCAGAGGAATCTCTACGGACCCAGAATAGAGTCCTGGTGACCTTTGAGGTAGGATTCCAAGTTGGATATGCAGCCAGCCAACCTAGCAGGGAGATGTGGGAGACACTGGCACAGGGCTGTCCAGCCCGGTGTGCTCACATAAAAGAAGATACTAAGTTCTATGAGCAAAGAAGAGTCACAGGAGCACAAAGGAAAAGTGAAATGCACAAATCTCAAAAGATCTCTATCCCAAATGTTCAAATGGATTATTTGTGTTCAATTTGTGGTAGAACCTCCTGAGCGACCACTATGGAACACACTGTATCTTGACTCCAATATCAGGATGTTATATGGTCCTCTTTGAGTATGAAAGACAAGCAACAATCTCCAGTTTATCCTGTATATATCTTGTCTAAACATGGTTGCTTGTGCTTTACCTCCTCTGTTAAGACTGTGAATTCCTTTAGGATAAGGGCTTTTTTTTTTTTTTTTTTTTTTGAGAGGGGGTTATTATTAGGTTTGGGGGGAGCTGGGCTTTCTTTGTACTTTCAATACTTGGCGAGGTACTTAGAGAATATTTATTGATTAATTTGACTGACTGGTGGAAGATCTTAGAAACAGAGCTAGAAGGGCTTTAACAATTATCTATTGTAGAGGTCCTTAATCTTTTTTTGTGGTATGGACCCCTTGGGTAGTCTTGGAAAGACTTCTCAAAATAATGACAGACTAAGAACCTTTAATCTGTCCCAATCCCCTCAATATATTCAAGAGGAATTTACATGCAGATCTTGTTAGGAAAAGGGAAAGGACTTAAAAGTTTGGCTAATGAAAGTCAAGTCTCTGAAATGGGGATGGGGAGAAATTTTCCAAGTCGGATCACAGAAACCCAAGATGTATATATATTTATGTGAGAAAACTTTAAAAAGAGTATTATATGTGAATAATTTTTGGAAATTACTCACATAGAAGATTAGGAAAATCAAATGATTAAGATCTTGTAGAATGAGAGAGAAAAATCATCATGCAAATTATGAATAATTTTTATAGAAATAGCTATAATTTGACTTAAAATGATATAATCAGCAGAGAGCTGGCTTCAGAGCTAGAAAAATCAAAGCTTTGATAAATAACATTTGGCAAATCATTTTAATCAACCAATCAATAAACACTAAGTACCTATTTTGTGCCAGGCGTTGTGCCAAACACTAGGATATAAGACAATTCTGTCCTCTAGGAGCTCACAATTTAATGGATATAATTAATCTCTTGATGCCCCAGGAAACTTTTACCTTTTATTTTTAATTATCTATACTTTTTAAAGTTTTTTTTATAACACCCCATATTTCCAAATATATTCTTCTAATTAGTACTTTCCTCATTGAACCATATCTTATAAGAAGAATTTTTTTTGGAAAAAAAAAAGACTAGGAAATCATCCAATACATCAATACATCAGCTAAATGTGAAAATTCCATAGCTTTAATAGAGAAGATGAATTGTTTTCCTCTTTTCATCTGGGTCTAGTTTGCTCATTATAATTATATAGTTTTCAACTTCATTTTGCTGCTATTCTTTCCATTTACATCATTAGCTCTGCTTATTTCGCATTGCATCAGTTCATATAAGTCTTCAAATTCTTCTCTTTTTTCTTCATATTCATCAACTCTTATAACGTATCACACACCACAATTTGTTTAGTTATTTCCCATCCAATGTGAATCTTTTTTGTTTCTTATTCTTGGCTACTACGAAGAATCTTGCTATTAATATTTTGGTATATATTGAGATTTACATATGTCCACAAAACTCTTAGATATCAATTGCAGAACAATTGCTTATTTGCACTGCTAGAGGGAACTTCCTCAAAATGGAAAATTTCTTTTGATGAAATTGCATACTAAACAACAACCACAATCTTTAACCCAAAATTTCAACCCAGGAAAACTTTAGGAGAAAAATGCTTGATCCCACCTCTGCACATATGCATGGGCAAGATAAGTGAGCTAGTACAGTTTGGGCTTAGGGCACCACCTAGTGGTTACATGGATACAGTATGTCCCAAATAGAGACATCATTAAACCCCATCCCACTAATTGGCATATGAAGCATTTTCCCTGTGAGTGTGTGTATTGAAAGAGGGTAAGAGGACATGATAGGAAAAGAGGGCAACTGTTCTATCATCTAAATTTTTTCACTCATAGAAACGGCTTTCAAATGTAACTTTGGAAAGAATTTCCCCAGAAGTTGCTTTTCTGGTCCATGATTTTATGATTTCCTATAAAATGAGGAATTTCATAAAACAAGAATAACATGGTAACATTTGCCTATTAAAATAAGTACCTGACTTTATATAATGCTCCACATATCATTTAATTTGATTACATGTATTAAAATGTTTTACAAGTTAAAGGAAATAATGTATATGAAAATACTTGAAAATCTATAAGATTTAAGTATTTAGATGTTTCATCAGAATAAGCTCCTTAAGATCAGCTTCAAAAAAAAGGCAACAGAAATACCAAAAAGAAGTAAAAACTACTAGAAACTCTAAAGGATTTTTAAGGAGAAAAACCCTCAAAAAATGAATAAGCAAGAATTCTAAGATGATGACAAAATATTATGAATTAAAAAAAAAAAAACAGAAGCAGAAGAAGAACAGAAGCCAGAAAAAATATACTAAAATACTAACGTATATATATAGGAAATAATACTGCCATTTTCTCAGGACACAATAAAAGGTTATATTAAAAAAAATGAAGATGGAAATTAATATAGCAAAAAAATATATCATGAGATGAAATGAAGATACTTCATATGATTAAGAAATCTCAAGTCAAGATACTGTTTAAATTCAGTAGAAAAATATTTTTTAAAATGAAACAACTGACTCAATGTAAAGCAAGATTCTTTCACTAGAAGACAATAGAAGAAAGGTAGAAGATAAGCAATGAGAAGAGTACAAATGGAAAATAGATTCAAAATTTATGCAGACAAAATTGTCAAGTAAGGAAGACAGAACAAGGAGAGAAATTTAAAAATCGAGACATCCTAAAAACAGGAAAAAATATAATCTACCATTATATTTCAGGAAATTGCATAGAAATTCCATTCCTCTCCCATATCAAAAATAGAGAGATTGTGAATCAAAGATGCCAAAAGGGGTAAACTCTAAATTCAATTCATCATGAAATATTGTCAAGCTTCAAGATTACAATGACAAGAAGGTTTTATACGTAGTCAAGAGGAAAGGTATTACATATATATTTTTAATTAATGCAAATTATATAAGACTTTGCTATAAAAATGAGATATACAGTTATAAGAAACTGAAAATTTTATCACAAATTTAAATTTTCAAGTAAACTAAGCATTCTTTCTGAAGATAAAAGATGGTCATTTAAGACTACATATATTTTCAAGAATTTAGGGCGAAGAAGTTCGACCTGAAAATGGATTTTAATAAGTAAAACTATCAAGAATTGTAAAACTTATTTTTATATAATACTTTAAGGTTTACAAGGCATATTAAATATATTATTTCATTTAATGTTTCCACTAAGTCTGTCAGATAGGTATTATCTGTATTCTTATCTTCACTTTACAGATGAGAAAACTGAGGCTCAGAAAGATTACGTGACTTGATCATAGCCACATCGTTACTGTCAAAGATGGAATTTGAATGTATTTCTTTTTTACTCCAAGTCCAATTCTCTTCCCACTACATCACAAAAGCATCATCAAGATATATACTATCTGTGAATTCAGAAGATCAATAGGCTAGCAAAACCACATATAACCTGCTGTATATATCTGATATAGTCTAGGTATTAGATAAATTTTTCCTCCTTTTCTTCCTTTTCCTCATTCTCTTCCTCTTCCAATGCTTTCTTGATATGTCCTTTTGCTATAAAAATGAGATATATAGTTATAAAAAATTCAAAATTTTATCACAAAATTAAATTTCCAAGTAAACTAAGCATTCTTTCTGAAGATAAAAGATGGCCATTTAAGACTACATATATTTTCAAGAATTTATGGAGAAGAGATGGGGATAAACATTATTTGTTAGGCACCTACTATGTGTCGGTACACTCACAAAAACACTGTAAAGTAAAGGCTTCGCCATCATCAATAATAATAACAGCTAACATTTATTAAGTACTTACTATATGTTAGACCCATGCTGTGCACTTTAAAATTATTATCTCATTTGATCATCATAACACTAGGAGGTAGGTGCTATTATTATCCCCATTTTACAGTTAAGGAAATTGAAGAAGATAAGATATTAAATAATGCCCAGGGTGACAAAGCTAGTAAATGTCTAAGGCTGGATTTAATTTGAATTTAATTCATCCAGATTACAGCATGAATTAGCTGCCCATTATTTTTTGAAATTGTACATTCCATTTTTTATACTGTTGTAATTGTGGCATTTTGTAATGCACTTTTGTACTGTTATAACTGTAAGGAATTTTCCCTTCACATCATGATTCTGCTTTCCCTTTCCCTCCTGTATGTCTGATGACAGCTAGGCAGATGGTGCGGGGTCTGGTGTCAGGAAAAAAAAATCATCTTCCTGAGTTCAAAATTGACCTTACTAGTTGTGTGACTCTGGCAAGTCACTTAACCTTTCTCCAGCTTGTTTTACAGATGAGGAAATTGAGACAAATTTCCTCATTTGTAAAACAAGCTGGAGAAGAAAATGATAAACTAGTCAGTATTTTCACCAAGAAAACTCCAAATAGGATCATGGAGAGCTGGACACACAACTAAAAATGACTGAACAACAACATATGTCTGAAAGCTCCTCAGTTTCCAATTCTGTTTCTGTCCCTAATTGTGGATATAAAGTTCTCTTCTAAAGCTTGTTCTCTTCTCTCTCTATGCTCCCTCAGTTGGTGAGTTTGTCGGCTCCCATGGATTCAATGAATATCTCTTCACATATTTTTTACAGCTCTACATAGTCTATTTTTTTCCTCAGTTGCAGTCCTGTATCACCAGCTGTCTACTGGACATTTCAACTCAATATCCCATAGAAATCTCACACTAAACACATCCAGGAGCAGCTCATGCTCCCCAAACTCAGCCATCTTTTGAACTTCCTTATTTCTTCCAAGAGTACCACCATCCTCCCCCTCACCAAGTTAACAATCTCAATGTCATGTTCAACTTTTCACTTTCATTCACTTTATACAATCAGTTGCCAGTTTTTGTCATGTCTTTTCCTTCAACACTTGTTGTATCCTCGTCTTTTACATTCACCACCCTTTATCACCTCCCACTTCAAGTCTTTGCCTTTACTCTAATCCCTCTTCCACAGAGCTACCAAAATGATTTTTTCCCCCCAAAGTGTAGATGGGGGTGTGCTAGAACCACTTTGAACCAGCCTTTGGATTGTTAAATTTTCCATGAGTATTTACACTTTAGAAATTGACACAGTTACAAATCAAGGCTTAATTTATTGTTTTGTTGATTGTTTAGACAGAAAAAAAATGAAGGAGAAAATACTAATAAAGCAAATGAAATTTTAAAATGTATTTTTTGGTTTTGTTTTGAGAAAGTTGGTTGTTAAACATTTATCAGCATACCCTTGAGCATTAGGTCTAGCCATGTCACCTCTCTGCACAACAAATTTCTGTTTTTTATTATTATTTCCAAGATCAAATATAAACTCCTGGGTTTGGTACTTAATGTTCTTCTCTATTACAATCTTCCTTCACATTCTTCCTTCCGCTCCATTATCCAGCCCTATTTTCTGTTGCTCATATTTAACTTTGATCACTTGTGTCTGTGTTTGCTACAGACAGTGAACTGTCCCCCATTCCCATCTTCTCCATCTTCACCATCCTCTCTTAAAATCTCTGGCTCTCAGATGGCCTCTGTGGGGCTTTCCAGGTCTATATCTATGATTCTATGATGCTTTGATCATGTGGCTATTTCCTCATGATTACCTTGTAAAGTACATAAATGGTTGTCTCAAGACATAGAAATTGAGAGGCTGATAACCAGGGATATTGTGAGGCTTAAATGAAATAATGAATATAATGCATTTTGTAAATCTTATAGCATCATATAAAAGGTGGTTTTTTGTAACAAACAAACTCTGGCTTGCTTCAAGACTTAGCTCAAAACCTAACTTCTGCTAATATCTTCCCCTCTAAGATTATCTTGTCAATGTCTTGCACTGTTTCATCAATTTTGTCAATACTTGTCAATGTACATGTTGTCTCTCTCATTAGAATGTAAGCTCCTGGAGAGTAAGTTTTGTTTTGTTTTTCCTTTTGCAATCTAAGTGCTTAGTAAATAGAATATACGCTTAATAAAAGTTTGTTTGAATGCCGACTCAAGCTGAAATTTACTTCACTGTGCATCCTCCTAGTTTCACTAAGACTAAGAAAAACAAATAGAATTTCTCCTCCATATAATGATCCTTTGCATACAAGGCAGCTTTCACATTCCTTTCCTCCTTTTCTAGTCCTTTATGTATTCTACATTAGAATGTAAATTTCCTGAAGGCAAGGACTGGCTTATTTGCATTTGAATCGGCAGGTTTTGGCACGGTGCCTGGAACATAATAAGTGTTTAATAAATGCTCTGCCTTTCTATTATATACCTGTCTTCTCTTTTCTAGACCAAATACTTCTAGTTTCTTCAATTAATATTTGTGTGATGGGTTTTCTAGAGCTCTTACTATCCTGGTTGCCTTCTATTAGATGTCCTCTTGTTTGTGAATGTTTTTCCTAAAATGTGGTGCCCAGAAATGAACATAATATTCCATATGTGGTCTGACCAGGGCCAGATCGAGAAGGGCAACCATTTTCCTGGTTCTGGATGCAATGCCTCACTTAATGAAGTCTCATAGCATGAACTTTTGCTCTCTGACTGCCATGTCTCACTCCACAATGAGCATGAAGAAATGTTAGGAACTGCTAAAAATCACATAGTTTTTACAGTGTCCAAATTCTAACTCAGTGTGCCTAGATGTAAAATCTTTGTTCAACAAAGAGCTGACACTATGAGACTTATGTCCCAGGCACATTGATACTACCAAAGAAATCAGAAAACAAACCAAAAAAGTGCAGCTTTAATGGAGGATGGTTCACAGTTCATCCTTGTGAATTAAATAAAGAAATTAGTAAGCTCTTTGAGGACAGCATCCATTTCATATTTGTCTTTGTCTCCTCAGAGTTTATCTGGCACAGTTCTAAGTACAGAGTAGGTCCTTAATAATAACAATTTCTTCTCTGATCCAAATATGGTCTTGTGAGAGAAAGTGAGAGAGAATCAATCAGTGAGAGAGAAAACAGAGAAAGAAAATTGTAGACCAATTTAATATGTATCAATGAAAAATATTTAATAAAATACTTGCAAAGAAGCTACAATAATGTATTTTAAAAGATTATAAACTATAGTCAAGTTAGAGTTACACAATAAATACAGAATTGATTCACTATTAGGAAAATTATAAACATAATAGGCCATACAAGTATCAAAATTACATGTTTATATCAATAATTACAGAAAAGACTTTTCACAAAATATAACACATTTGATGTTAAAACTATAAGAAAAATAAGAATAAATAAATCTTTAATATGGTAAAGGTAATATGGTAATAAAATAAAGGTAAAGGTAGCTATTTAAAACTAATTGTTAGTATCATCTGCAGTGAAGAAACTATAGAGGCCCATCTAGTAAAATCAGGGATAAAGCATGAATATCCAATGTCATCTCCATTTTTTTTGGAATCTCTGAGAAAAAATTGAGAGAATATAGACAGGCAAAAAAAAATTAAAACATTGCTTTTTGAATATGATATGATGATTTATTTAAAGAACCATAAAGATTCAACTAAAAATAATCATAAAAGTAATTAACAAGTCATACCTCAGTTGATAAATGTTCAAAAGCTATGAACAGGCAGTTTTCTGTGTAGAAATTCAAAGCTATTGATAGTCATATTTAAACATGCTTTAAATTACTATTGATTAGAGAAATGTACATCAAAACAACTCTGAAATACCATCTTACACCCATCTGATTAACTAATGCAATAGAAAAAGAAAATAACAAATGTTGAAGAGGATATGGAAAAATGAGATTCACTATTCATTATACAAAATTCACTATTATAAACTGGTCCAATCAATTAAGAGAACAATTTGAAAGTTCAAAATACTGTAAGATTATGTATGTCCTTTAACCCAGTAATACTACTACTAAAAGATCAAAGAATAATAAAAAGGATCTATACATGCAAAACTATTAACAGCAATCCTTTTTGTGGTAGCAAACACTTGGAAATTGAGGGGATGCCCATCAATTGGGGAATGGCTAAACAAGTTGTTGTATATAATTGTGAAAGAATATTTTTGTCCTATAAGAAATGATGAGCAGGATGCTTTCAGAAAAACCTGGGAACTAAAACAAAGTGACATAAGCAGAACCAGGAGAACATTGTACACAATAACAGCCATATTTTATGATGATTAACTATGAGTGAGTTGGCTATTCTCTGCAATGCAGTGATCCAAGACAATCTTGAAAGATTTATGAAGAAAAATGCTATTTCCAGAAACAAACAAACAAACAACTGGGTGTAATCTGAATATAGATTGAATCATAATTTTAAAAAGTTTAGTATTCTTGAGCTGGTTTTCTTTTTGTCTGCATTTTCTTTGCAGCATGGCTAATATGGAAATGTTTTGCATCACTGTTCATGTATAATCTATATCAGATTGCTTGCCTTCTCAAGCAAGGGAGAAAAGAAGGAAGAAGAGAATTTGGAATATAAAATTTTAAAAAAAGTTTTGTTTAAATGTAATTAAAATAAATTTAAAAGAATTATTTAATGACTTCAGCAAATAGCAGGATTTAAATAAAAACACAAAAATAATCAGCCTTTTTGTATGTTACTAACAAAATCCAATAGAAAGAGATGTCAGTATAATGCCAGAGAAACTGAGGCAAGATAGAAATTAGAGAGTTTTTAATATTTTATTTGAGAGGGAGAGATTGTTCTGGGAGCATGTTGCCCCCAGGGCAGATGTTTCAAAACATCCAGCCGTGAATGTGAGTTCTCAATGACATATATATGGCTCTAAGCTTGGGTAGATAGATGAAGGCGCACATAGGGGTTTGTGAGGGTGGAATTCAAACTCTGGTGAGCGGGAATCTCCAGGCAGGGACCATCAATCCGGTTCTGACAGATTGGGGTAGGACCATAAATTCTTTCAAATTGGGAGGACTTAGAAGGTGTCCAAGTAGAGCCAGAAAGTCTGGGACTTAGAGATACCAATTAGGTATCTGATATAGGACATCTGGAATCTTACCTTCTGGAATGTCAGATCTCCACAGCCCTAATTATCTCAGTTCTAATAAACAGAAAAGAGGGGGTGCAACCAGGGGGATTGAGGAAGAACAATTCAAGGAAACAGGAAGAACAATTGGGGAAACCGAGGCAGGACAAATTAAGGAACAATAGACAGGAAATTCCACTCAAAATCACCACAGAATGCATAAATTATTTAGGAACCTATTTGCTAAGTTAGGAATTTTATGCATAAAACTACAAAATATTTTTACAGAAGTAAAAGAAGACATAATTAGGAAGGAATTTATTGCTCCCGGTTATTAGACTTTGTTAATATATTTAAAAAAACAATTCTACCTAAATTAATTTAAAGATTTACTACCATACCAAATTACCAAGTATTGGAGAACTAGATGAAGTTATGATAAAATTCATTTTAGGAAACCAAAGATCAAGAATCTCAAGGGAAATGGTGAAAAATGAAGAGAGAAAAAGCAGGGTAGACCTATTACTACTACTACTACTACTGTTGAGGGGTGAGAGATATCCCAACAGTGATAGGGTCCCCAGGACTGTGTTGCAGGTTTTTGCAAAAGAATTTGCAGTCCTGCTCTCCAAGTGAGGTATTTTGGCAAAAAAAAAAAAAAAAATGGGTTTAATTACACTGAGAAGTTCCCTCAGTGGGCTGCTTCCTGAAAGGAATTAGCAAAGGTTTGGGTCACAGCCTTGATTATATTTAGGTTTCTATGGCCCAGGGTTAGGGAGCAATCTTCAGATAAACTGAGGGACTAATCAATAATGGATGGTAATTATGCCCCAGGTCAAGATCTCCAAATGAATTGTAGGTATAGATTATTGTGGGAGTTTCCCTGGGAATCAAGTAAGAGGGTGGGGATGCTCCCAAAGGTCAGGAGAGGTTGAGATTTAGGGTTTTTCCAATCCAGCTCCACCCCACCCTCCAAAGATCAGGGGGACACTTCCTATTGCATCACTACCATATCTAAAACTTTATTACAAAGCAGCAAAATCATTAGATTATGCTAAAAAAAAATAGAAAAATTGATCAATGAAACATATTAGACAGGATCCAGAAGTAACTTAATCCCGTTTTTTGAAAATTTAACTCAGTGTTTAAAAATTCATGGACACAAATTACTGGAGTAAAAATTTGCCATTTGGCAAAAATTACTGAGAAAATTGGAAAGCAGTATGGGAGAAATTATACTTAGATCAATGTCATATACTATATCTCACATAAATTCAAAATGGATATATGACTGAAATATAAGAGTATGTCATAAACAAATTAGAGGAAAATACCAGACTTTTTTTACATGCATGGATAGAAGAAAGTTCTTGACCAAACAAAAAATAAATACAATCACAGGAGATAAGATTTTTTTTTTTTACTATATCAAATTAAAAGATTGTTATATAAATGTAAAATCAATTTTAATTATATTTTAACACAAAATCAAGCTGGCATAATTTTAATACATTTCCATACTTTGTGAGTCAAAACTCTTTAGCTCTGTAACTTCACTCTTCACCTATATTCCAGAGTAACTTGTCTAAAAGTCAAGCTTTTGTTTTGTAATTACCTCTACCCTTTATTCAGGTATTCTCTCTATTATTATAATTTGTATGTACACCTCCAATAGTCCACCTACCAGCCTTTTAACTCAATGCAAGTTCTTTTGTAACCTTACCACCCACTCAAACCAAATTCTAGTTGATTCAACCCAAGTTGCAGAAGTTTATTCCTATTTTATGTATCCTAATTCTATTATCTGAGAATTATTCTCTTTTTCTAAATGAGGAGAAGTTGAATGATTCCCATCCCAACTCTTTATTAAAATGTCTTCCAATTGGGATTGTTTTATCGTTACCTGGGGATGTATAGTTAGACCAATCAGATGAAAGAGATTTAAAAGACCCAGTCAATCCTAACTCTGGGTCATTTGATATAACAATGCTTTTAGTTTCCTCATCTCCTCTCCTTTTAAAGTTTATGGCAAATGTAGGCTAGTTTCCTCCTATAGCCTTAGGTTGCCTTTTGCAGAACTGGAAGAAGCTCAATTTTCAAGACCTCAAAAAGGGATAATGAAGTCAAGAGAGCAATTCCTAGTTCAAAATGAACATGTGACAAATTCACAATGGCCATTCTCTTTGCCAAAAAGTGAGGGTTTTTTTTAGGAGGAAAGATTACAGACAAAATGAAGAGGTAAAATAGGCACCAGGAGTGTTAAATATGAAATATATTTGGTAGTGCAATGGGATTATCAAAGAAAGGAATTTGGAAGAATCCATTAAAGGAATATGCCATGAGGCTTGGGTACGCCATTGACTGGCAGATTAGATCCATAGAGGAATATAGCAGACTAATCAGAATTAGGTATAGTAAGGAGAAAGACTCCATTAAAGGGAAGACACTCTAAAATGGGAGAGAGAGTACCTCATAACAGTCTTAGTCTTGAAAAAGACTTAACAAAGATCATCATCATGGGCATTTCTTTTATAGGGGAAATATAACCCTGGGTTTCTCAGGCGAGAAAGGGAATCACCAGGGAAGAATTTGGTAGCTCCAAGGGAGGGAATCAAGGAGGAGCCAGATAGAATGCACCTGGCTGATCATTTTCCAGACCTGTCTAAAGATATGCTAATGATTTGTCAATAGTTTTCTCATGTTTTCCTTTTTAAATTAATGTTTAAATTGTGAGATACTGCTCTCTTGATTTGTAAATTTTTAAGTATTAACTGTCTCTGATTCTAAAAGATAAAGATAAGGAGGACCAAAAAAAAAAAAAAAAAGGGGGTCACTATGATTTTTAATTCAGAAAAATTTTGAAAAAATATTAAGTAAGCAGTTAAGCCTTTCATAACCTGTTGATGGGGTTTGGAAGTAGCTAGAACCCCACTCTTGTTCCAATAAGAACATAAGCCACTGTGTTCTGGAAGGAGATAATAATTGAACCCACCTCCCATCTCTTTTATTGTCCTGACTCAGTTTTCCTAATTACCCTAAATTGTCCTGCTTTGGTTTCTAATTGTTCTGCTCAATCCTGCAAAAACACCCCTTCCTCTTAATCATCAGAATATTTGATAAGGATAAAAGATGTTATATTTTAGAATATCAGAATGCTTCTCCCCATCCCAAGCTATGGGAATATCAGATACCATCTTAACAAAATGCCTCTTCCCATCTCTGGAGTGCCTCCCCCCATTATATCATTCCCCTCTCCGGTGGCTCACCCCACCCTGTCAGAGTCCCATTCTTGCTCTCAGCACCCTGACTCCGTCTCTGCCTCAGTCTACTCTGTAGCTGAGCCACGTGTATATATATATATATATATATATATATATATATATGTCATTGAGAACTCACATTGTTTGCTGGATTCTTAGAGACGATAGTCTCATTCAGCCCTGGGACCAAACCTTGGATCCATTTGGTCCCAGGAAATCTCTCCCTTTCAAATAAAATATTAAATACTCTCTAATGTCTATCTTGCCTCAGTTTCTCCAGCATTGCATTTTGGAGGTCACACCGAGATATTAGGAAATGAGAGCAGGATTAGAGAGTAGAGATCTTTGGGTCTCTGCCTTGGACCTCTGGTCGGCTGAGGATCTGGGCTCTTTTGTTCGGGAAGGCTGGCCCTCTGAATTTTTTCAGAGTTTCCAGGAAGAGAACAGCTTCTCAGCCGAGAAAAGACCTACTGCAGATATCTCCATTTGGCCAAGGGAGAATCTGGTTTGAAACCCCTGCAGGGTAAGTTTTCTGTCTGGTCTGATTGCTAGCAAATCTGGGTCCCCAGAAAAAGTTGGGCTGATGAGCCATACAACTCTGGGAAGTGCCAATAGGATGCTATGTGGCACTAGCTGGTTCTGAATATCTTTTGGTACTATCTGATTCTGAATATCTTTGGGTTCTATCTGGTTTTTTTCTGGGCATTCTCTGTGAAGGCAGAGAAATGGACCAAACTGGGGCTTGGAAAAAAAGCTCTTACCCCTGATGGACTGATATGGGGGAATTTAGGAACCCTGATTGGGTCATCTAATACTGTGTGTTTAAAATTTGGGATGGATTTGTTAAAACCGTGTCACTATTGCTGCATGTTTGAGGGATTTTTAGGAAATTTACTGTACTAGTTTGTTATATATAGGAATTTTGATTCACTCTTGGGATTTATATGTAGTATGGTTATTTGATGATTTCTTTCTATGAGAAAAAAAAGGGGGGAGGAAGAGATAGGAAAATTGGGGAAACTGGTGTGTTTTTCCTGAAATCCCTTAAACAGTCCTTTTCGAATTTACTACTTGCTTAAATTTGCTGGACTGTGATTTGCTGGTTATGTTTTAACTTTGAAATCCCTTATTCTGCTGGAATTGCCCTGGTAGACTCAGTTTTGGGGATTATTTTTAGAAACAATCAGAAATCAGACACCTTCCTGGGACTGGCAGTCTCTCTGATCTGTTTCTCCACTCCTGTTACCCCAGTTCCTTAATTAGTATTTCAGCATTCTCAGAGGTTGGTATCAGACCTCTAATAGTTCGGGGTTGCTTGCCTTGGTATAACTGCATAACCTGCTCAGAAATCTGGATCCTAGTAGCAGCTCCTGTTCTATTGAGGGGTGACAGGTGGAGCTACTTCAGGCCCCACTTCCCCTCCACCTTTTGGAGTCTCTGATAGACTTGGGGTGCCCCTCTTAGGATGGGCAGCAGGACTGTCTTAAGCACTGCTACTCCCTATATAAGAAGAGGCTGAGTCAAATACACAAATGACCACAGACCTAACTCACAGTGAACTGAGCTGTCCATCTCAAACTGGATTCTCTCTGGCTGAGATGCTCCCCAACTGCAGAGGACCTGACATGCTTGCAAGAGGGAGCCTGTGTATTGCTGATTAACTCTGGGGTTATCAGAGAGAGACTTGTCCTTGCCATAAGTCCTTGCATTTTTCTAGTTTTATTTTAGTTTATTTACTTTACATAGGGTTGGTCAAAACTATGGTTCTAAGACCTATCTAGAGAAAGGTAATTCAATGATTTGAATATTCAGAAGAGAGAGAGTGTAGAATGTTATGCCACAGTTCTCTTTTATTGTCCTTATTCAATTTCCCTAATTATCCCGACCCAGTCCTGACTCAGCATCTCTAATTGTTCTGCTTCAGTTTATAATTATCAACTCAAAGTTCAGTCCTACAAAACCACCCCTCTCTCTCTATCAGAATATTTGGTAAGGATAAAAGATCTTATGTTTTAGAATATCAGAATGCCTCTCCCCATCCCAAGCTACCAGAATGTCAGATACCATCTTATCAAGATGTCTTTCCCCATCTCTGGGGTGACTCCCCCCATCTTCAGTTACTCACCCCACCCTGTCAGAGTCTCTTCCCACTCTCAGCACCCTGACTCTGCCCTTGCCTTGGTTTACCCCTTGCATCTGAGCCACACATATATATGTCATTGAGAACTCACACTGTTTGCTGGATTCTTAGAGACGATAGTCTCATTTGGCCCTGGGACCAAACCATGGATCCATTTGCCCCCAGCACAATCTCTCCCTTTCAAATAAAATATTAAATACTCTCTAATCTCCATCTTGCCTCAGTTTCTCCGGCATTACAGTTATAGGGATCACATGACTATAAAAGTGCTTGACATAGAGCAAATTCAACATAAACATTAACTGTCTTTGTAATTGTTTCATAGTTGATAATTACATATGGGTTTTTAGATGTGATCAACATATATTGCCAATGCTTAGATAAATGATTTCCTATGTAAGGTAATTTGGAAGCAATTAAATTAAGGTCACCTGACTGGTAACTAATGGAATCTCAAAATCTAGGTTCCTGAGGTTTTGAGTGCAAAGAAGATAGTGCAAAGAAGAAAGAGTGGCTTTCTCTTTTTACCTCTCTTTCTCTTTCCCCGACTACAGCAGGGATGGGTGGATGGGAAAGAGAAAGAAAATCAAGAGGCAATTTTTTTTTTGGGGGGGGGACAGGGCTGTATCAGTGAAAATTCAAGGGTGAAAGGCCTTCATTCTGAAATAAGAACTGGCACTTAAACCCTTTCCTGGATCACAAAAAAAGAAACAGTCTATGTGAATTGGGTAACATCCAAAGGTAACTGACTATTGGGACAATTAGGTAGAATTTAGGAGTCTTATAAACCAAAGTTAAAAGTTAATCAATTGGTGTTTATATGTTAAAACTGGAAACTGTATTGTAAATTATATGACTCCTACCTATTTTTCTGATAGATTGTTTTATCCAAATTTTTAAGAATTGTGTTTTTGGGATTTCCGGCCAAGATGGCGGAGAGGAGGCACATAGCTGTGTAAGCTCCGCGTTTTCTCTCACTATCCATTTCATTACAAGCCTCTGAATTGATGTTTGACTGAAAAAAACCCCCACAAATAGTTACCAAGAGAAGCCATCCTTGAGATTCGCCAAGAAAGGTCTGTTTTTGCATGAGGGCTAGGACAGTTTTGGATCGGGCGCAGGCGGCGGGCAGCGGCAGTGAGAGCACGAGCAGACTGGAGAGGGGGTGGGGAGTGATCGCAGCTATCTCTGCAGGGAGAGCTTCGCTACAGGTTTGGATACTTTGCCCTGGCAGCGAGTCAGCAGCCCAGCAGAGAAGCTAAAAACACCGGGGGTGAAGAATACAACCCCAAAAAGCTGGAGTCTCTCGGGACCTGGTCACCACCCCCCACACACACACAGTGACTCAGCACGCTCTGGGATCTCAGAGCGCAGGCGCAGCACAGTCGGGCTAGTGCCTCACTGCTGCCCCCCCCTTCCCCTCCCCATCCCAACAAACTGGGAAAACATCTTCACAGTTAAAGGTTCTGATAAAGGCCTCATTTCCAAAATATATAGAGAACTGACTCAAATTTATAAGAAATCAAGCCATTCTCCAATCGATAAATGGTCAAAGGATATGAACAGACAATTTTCAGAGGATGAAATTGAAACTATTACCACTCATATGAAAGAGTGCTCCAAATCACTATTGATCAGAGAAATGCAAATTAAGACAACTCTGAGATACCACTACACACCTGTCAGATTGGCTAAGATGACAGGAAAAAATAATGATGAATGTTGGAGGGGATGCGGGAAAACTGGGACACTGATGCATTGTTGGTGGAGTTGTGAACGAATCCAACCATTCTGGAGAGCAATCTGGAATTATGCCCAAAAAGTTATCAAACTGTGCATACCCTTTGACCCAGCAATGTTTCTATTGGGCTTATACCCCAAAGAGATACTAAAAAAGGGAAAGGGACCTGTATGTGCCAAAATGTTTGTGGCAGCCCTATTTGTAGTGGCTAGAAACTGGAAAATGAATGGATGCCTATCGATTGGAGAATGGCTGGGTAACTTGTGGTATATGAATGTTATGGAATATTATTGTTCTGTAAGAAATGACCAGCAGGATGAATACAGAGAGACTTGAAGAGACTTACATGAACTGATGCTAAGTGAAATGAGCAGAACCAGGAGATCATTATACACTTCGACAACGATATTGTATGAGGACGTATTCTGATGGAAGTGGATTTCTTTGACAAAGACTCAGGTTCAATTGATAAATGATGGACAGAAGCAGCTACATCCAAAGAAAGAACACTGGGAAACGAATGTGAACTATTTGCATTTTTGTTTTTCTTTCCGAGTTGTTTTTACCTTCTGAATCCAATTCTCCCTGTGCAACAAGAGAACTGCTCGGTTCTGCAAACATATATTGTATCTAGGATATACTGCAACATATCTAATATATATAGGACTGCTTGCCATCTAGGGGAGGGGATGGAAGGAGGGAGGGGAAAAATCAGAACAGAAGCGAGTGCAAGGGATAATGTTGTAAAAAAAATTACCCTGGCATTGATTCTGTCAATATAAAGTTATTATAAAATAAAATAAAATATTAAAAAATAAATAAATAAATAAACTTTACTTGGTAAATCTAGGGGAAAAAAAAAAAAAAGAATTGTCTTTTTTCCCCTGAAATCAAACTTAGTTAAGGGAACAGGATGGGGAAGTCCAAGTTTTCCTAAGAACTCCCAGAGCTACAAAAACTTGGAGAAAGGAAAATATACTACCATTTGGGTCCACTTCTGAGTGATGAGACTTAGTAAATACTAATTAATAAGGAATAGCTTCTTTTTGAGATTATAGAACCCAGATTTGCCTGGTTATCCAGATATGAACTGAATAAGTAAAAGATGTTAAGTTATTTAAAACTTGGGTGTTATTTTATCAGTGCTGCTAACTCTGTCTTATAATATTTTGTAATTGCAACTTAGGGAAATTGAATATTTTCACCTTTATTTGTAAGTTTAGAGGAAGTTGCAATTAAGAAAATTTGACTATCATTTATGAAAATTGTAAGATTGTGACAATAATTTCAAACCACATAGTTAATAATGTTAAAATCTAAATTAGTGATTGCTACTTATTCAAAGCACTTCACCTTAGAGTATGAGGTTGTTAGAATTAGTCTATCCTCTCCACCCCTTCAAAAATTGGGGTGGTGTCAAAAAGCACAGCCCATAGCAATCCTAAGAGATAAAGAGATTGGGCAGGAAGAAGCAGCAAATTCAGCCCTTTCTCTATGGTCCCTTTAAATTCTCTTTAAAGTATAAACTTACCAGGTTTCTTTAAGCTATCTTATGAGCAAAGTCATCAGCCTTGGAAAATAAGATACTTTAGATTATGGAGTTCCTAAACAATGAGCATAGCTTGCTAAAGATTTGCAAGTCTCTTTATTATATAAAAGTAATTTCTAATGATTGGTCTTTAGACCAGGATGAGTTTAAACTCCAGAAAATGAAAAAAAAAAAAAAAAAAAAAAACAAACGAAACAAAACAAACAAACAAAAAAACAAGTGAAAGATATTAAGTGGAATCACTTATATGTATGAGTCCTAGTAAACTGTTATTGTGAGAAGACTAATACTATTGGTTGTGTTTTTCTTTTGGGATTATGAAAACTTAATCTTCCCCACTATAAATACTTTTTGTTAATAATACTTCCAGGAGTTAGATGGATCTCTCACTATTACCAATGTAAGGTTATAGTTAAAAATCTATTTTTTAGGAAATGTGATTCTTGAGAGCTGGACCCATCTGAAGCTCTTATTGGTGAGATTTGATATTTGAGATAAAATTTCTTGAGACAATAACTGATGTTTTGAGTTTTAAATTCAGGTATGATTGTTTGATGGATCCTTGGGTCAGTAACCCAACATTTAGAGAAATGCCACAAGCTATTCAGAGGGATATGGTCCTGAACTATTACAGGTAGAGGTCTATATCTAGGGAAAAGCTGGGAGGTCAACTTTGGGTTTTACTTAAGAATCCTTCTGGCTCAGTTTCCCAGTTGTGTTCCTGTTTCCCACCTAATAATTCCTGAGTTGGCTATGGGGTAGAATTGGTACTGCATGAAATGTTTGTCAACTGTGACTCTTACCTGATGTAAAAAAGAGCTAATAATGCTGTTATAATCATATTCCTGCTTTTTCTTTTATAGCAAAAGCATATCTTCTATTGATGTGGGCACCATGCAAGTATATAAGATCTTGTTGTTTTCAATCTGAAAATATATAGTCATGGTAGCCTGAACAATCAGATAAATGAGAATTTGACTTAGCTACCTGCCCATTACTAGATATATTTTTGCATGAAATAAAGTCCTTAAATGCTTCAAAATGATGTAAGAATAATTGGTTATTGATAAAACTGTTTGTGGGACCTAGCTGTTATTCTGCTAATTATTGAAATTAATCAGAAACATCTTCAGTGTGATTTGGAAAAGAGAATTTCAGATACTTAAGTATAACTGGAATAAAGACTTTCTTTTATAAGTAAACTCATTTGTGCAATGATTGAACCTAGAGTTGGAAAATCTCTATCTGCAAGTGTGATTAGTCATGTTTCTTTGCCAACTAGAAGCCCCCTCAGTCTGTCATCCTCTCCATCCAATGTCTAATACCCTTTAAACACCTTGGTACATGTACCCTTGGCTATGTGACCATACCTGTATTGTTTACAATGCTACCACCCCAATCTTTCTTTGCCTTAGATTTATTTCCTTAAGGCTTCAGCTGATTCACATTCATATAATGACCAACATCGGATACTGTCCTATTTCTGATCCTAAAGTTCAGCATCCCTTTGAATGAGATCTGCAAGACAGGAACAGCTCTATACTCAATCCTTAATGACCAATTGATTTTCTGAGTCAAATAACTAGCATTGTTAACATAATTTGCTTTGAGTTCTTTCTTATAAAAGCTCCTATCTTTCTTTTTATAAATTGTGAGAGTTGCTAGGAAACTTTGCCCACCTTATGTCACCATAATAAAGCTTTTTTGCTCTTCGGCTGCAAGATAGCAAGAGCTTCTGAATTTTTTCTGGATAACTCCCCACCTTTATGACTTCTTGTATCCAATCAATATAACTAAGTCTGTATACTAAAGATATATTTTTTATTTTTATTATTATTTTATTTATTTATTTATTTAACTCAAGCAATTGGGGTTAAGGGACTTGCCCAGGGTCACATAGCTAGGAAGTATTAAGTGTGTGAGGCTGGATTTGAACTCAGGTCTTCCTGACTTCAGGGCCAGCATTCTATCCACTGAGACATCTAGCTGCCCCCAAGATATTTTTTTAAAAAAAGAAATAGAAGAAAAGAAAATATACATACACCAGTATTTGTAGTAGTTCTTTTTGTAGTGGCTAACAATTGGAAGTTGAGGGAAAATCCATCAATTAGGGAATGGCTGAACAAGTTATAGTATATTGTTGAGAAGGAACACATTTGTGCTTTGGGAAATGATGAGCAGGATGGTTTCAGAAAAACCTGAAAAGACTTATATAAACTTATGCAAAGCAAAGAGAGCAGAACCAGCAAAACACTGTATACTGTAATAGCAATATCGTTTGGATGATCAACTGTGAATGACTTAGAAATACAAAGATACAAAATATTTCTGAAGGACCTTGATGAAAAGTTTTTCATCTTCAAGGAAACCAACTAGTGGAATTTGAATGCAGATCAAAGCATGCTTTTTTTTATTACTATATTTTTCCAAGGGTATTTGTTTTTTTTCCACAATATGATTAACATGGAAATGTGTTTTTTATGACTGCACATAGATAATCTTTATCAAATTACTTGTATTTTCAATGAAAGGAAGAAAGAGGGAAAAATTTAGAACTCAAAATTTATACAGAAAAAAGGTTAAAATTGCTTTTATATGCAATTAGGAAAAAGTAAAAGATTTTTAAAAAATTTTAAGTAAACTGATAAAGCTCATACATTTTGAATATTAGTTTACTTTTTTTTTATTAATTTCTACCATACAAACAAAAATAAATCAATCAAGTAATCCAGAAGGGAAAAAGTAACAGAAAAATATTAACAAATTTTTCTGATAGAGATATGATATCTAAGATATGTCGGGAATTATAACTAAACATTGGAACAAGAAATATTTTTGGTAGGTAAAACCAAAGTATATTCATAGGCATTTTTCATGGTAGTAAATCTAATTTATGAGCAAATATAGGAAAAATGCTTCAAGTCATGAAGATATCAATTAATAAAAGAAATGCAAATTAAAGCAACCCTGAGAGGTCATTGCAAACTTATTAGATTAGCAAAGAAGACCAACAAAACAAAACAAAATAAAATGACAATCATTAGACCAGCTGTGGAAAAACAGGCATAACATTATAGAAAGTAACTTGAAAACTAACAAAAATGTTACTAAACTGTACATACCCTTTTATCCATTGAAATCGCTAGTAGATAAAAACTCCAAAGAAATTAAAGGGAAAGGATTCATATGTACAAAAATAGCTATAGCAGCTCATTTTATTGCGGTAAAGAACTATTAAAAATGGGTGTGGATTACAACATAACATTTTTATTCTTTCTGTTGTTGTTTGCTTGCATTTTGTTTTCTTTTTCAGTTTTTTTTTCCTTCTTGATCTGATTTTTTCTTGTGCAGCAAGATAACTGTATAATTATGTGTATATATATATAATATATATACATAGGATTTATGTATATATTTTATATATGTATATATATTGGATTTGATATATATTTTAACAGATTTAACATGTATTGGACTACCTGCTGTCTAGGGGAGGGGGTGGGGCGGAAAAAGGGGAAAATTTGGAACAGAAAGTTTCACAAGAGTCGCTGTTGAAAATTACCCATACACATGTTTTGCAAATAAAATGCTTTAATAAAAAAAAAGGAAGGGAAAAAATTGGGTATCCATCCATTAGAGAATGTTTGGATGAATTATGGAATATGAATGCTGTAACAATATCATAGCCCTGTAAGAAATAATAAAAGGCATGGATTCACAAAAACTTGGGAATTCATATGAACTGATGCCAAATGAAGTGAGCAGAGGCCTAACTATTTTTGCAATGATAATAATATTGTAACACTGTAAAGGAATCCAATTTTGAAAGACAAAAGAATTCAATGCAATGACTAAATAGTCCACAAGACTGAAATTGAAGTTTGTCCTTTTTTTTTTTTTTTTTTTGATGGGGATGTGATGTAATGTAACTGCAGAATGAAACATACATTTTCAGATTCAGCCAAATATGGCATCAATTTCTTTTGCTCAGCTATTTGTTACCTGGTAAAACTTTTATTAAGAGTGAAAAAAAGATTGGGAGGTAATGTCACAAAAACAAAAGAAGAAAAGAAAGAAATGTGTCCTTAAAACATTTTTAAGGAAAGCAAAAGGAAGTTCAGAAGGGGACAAGACAAGCAGGGGAATATTAACAGTATCACAGGATATTTAAGATATACACTTATATATTTAAAAACAAAGCTGTGATAGATTCACATATACAAATTTTTTCTGACTTTTACATATGGTGATGTTCCCATTTTTGATGATTTTTAAATTCATTATAACTTTTTAAAAACCTATAAAACAGAAAAAAAAAACAAGATCGAAAGACATTAAAGAATCTATGAAGGTATCAAACAGGTAATCAGATAGTAGTCGTGAGCTGATACTACCCTATTCCATTTACTTTTCAGAGCAAAATGCTTGTGTATTTATTTTCTACCAACATTGTCTTTGAGTAGACTTCAGAGAAATGAAGTAAAAAAAAAAATTGGGTAGGGAGAGCTGAGTTTTCAGATTTTACCCAGAAGTGAGTCCATGGAGCTGGAACTATGGCCCTATACCTTCCTTGTTTCAATTCTGCTTTAGTAAATATATTTATGAGTGAGTAATCTTGTTAGGGTCCTACCAAGGTAGAAAAGAGACTAGATTCTTGATGTAATGAGAGCCAAGCCATGAGAGATTTATGAGTTATAGTTTGAGTTAGTTATGTCCCTAGATAAAGAGCCTGGAAAAATGCAGTGTTGGCAAAAGCTGGTTATTGATGCTTGCACCAGGAGTGAGGTGCTATAGCTAAAATTCTGAGGATCCTCTAATGGCTTGATTGAATATAGAAACTCACTAGGTTGTTCTCACATGTACAGATCATGGGCTAGGAGTAATCAAGCATAGAGAGTCACATGATAGCTTTTTTTAAAAATAGCTTTTTATTTACAAGTTATCTGCATGGGTAATTTTACAGCATTGACAATTGCCAAACCCTTTGTTCCAATTTTTCCCCTCCTCCCCACTCCCTCCCCTAGATGGCAGGTTCACATGATAGCTTACCTAGGTCTACTTCTATCATTCTGAGCAGTCACCTGAAGCCACTCCCCCTATCAAGTACAACTTTGATACTGGCTGTGACAACGTGAAATAAAGGACCTCATTTATGTTGATGGGAAAGTAATCATATGGGTTGGTAATTGTGAATATTTTTCTAGTTTGCCTTTTTTTAAAAAAAATGAATCCTAAAAAGTTTTTTCTATGTGTTTGGTATCCATTTTTCATTTAGATATTCCTTAATATTCTCAAAATTGTTTTGCCAACAGCACAGACCTTTTTTTTACATTTGGCAATAATAATAGCTAACATATATATAATACCTTAAGGTTTGCAAAACATTTTACAAATATTATATTGCTTGATTCTCAAAACAACTCTGAAAGGTAGGTGCTATACCCATTTTACCAAAAAGGAAACTGAGGCAGGCAGTGTTTAAGTTACTTGCCTGCAGTTGCATAGCTAATAAGTAGCTGACTCCTTTTTTTGAATTTAGGTCTTCTTGACTACAAGATCAAGGCTTTTGCCACCTCTCTGACACATAGTCTAGTCCAGCTGTTTTTTTTTTCATCTTTGTTTTCTTCAGCGCTAATTCCACATCTTCAGAAAGCACATCTGATATTGTTATAGAAAATATATGGTGGCTCCATTGTCCTTGATGATAAAAAAAGAGTTCGTTATTTAAAACACACACACACACACACACACACACACACACACACACAGACAGACACACACACACCCCTTTATAGATCTTTTACAAAGATACATAGTAATGAGTCATGGAATGCTACAGTCTCCAAAGAATTGAATTTGAAAATAACTAAAAGGGAAATGGAAAGTATTATGAACCTCCTCGCCTCTCTTAGTCTTAGGTAGGTCTGCAAGATTTATTTACTAAATTATAGATAGCTTGTGATTTATCCTTGATATGTTAATATTGACAAATCCTCAGAGATAGGAAAGTATTGGTTACTGACATAGAAGTCATTCCAGAATTAATTATACTTAAATTATACATTATTTAGAATAAAGGAAATTAATACAATCAAAAAGATAAAGATAAGAAGTAACTATGGGTAATTACAACATTTCCACCCAAACTATTTATTTTATAAGTGTTCTTATTTAGTATAAATTTTAGTAACCTTAAAGAAAGACAAACTTTAAGATAAATAAAAATAAAAAATTTCCATTAGAGGTAGCTAAGGGACCTAAGGGGTAGGAAGTTAGACTTGGAGTTAGGAGAAGATGAGTTCAAATCCAACTTCAGACACTAACTGGGTGATCCTGGGTAAGTGACTTAACCTTAGTTTCCTTAACTGGAAAATAGGAACAATGATAGCAATGATAGCACTTTTCCTACCAAATTTGTTGTGAGTATTGAATGAGATAATATTTATAAAGCACTTTGCAAAACATAGAACAATATACCAATGCTTACTATTATTATCCATGAAAACATAAAGCTAAAAACAAACAAATCTGGGTTTGTTAAATATTTGAAGGAATGAAAAGGAAAAATAGGGAAAATATTTTTAATACATATGGAAACTGATCTAAGGTTTCTAAGGTACAAAAAATTTGAGAGGACAAAAACTGCAAACAATATATTTGTAGATTATAATGTAATAAAAATGGAAAGCAACAAGGAAAATATGATAAAAGACTACAGGTTCATATGAAGATTGAAGAATGGCTCATTATGTAATGCCTTGGTTAAAGAACAGATTAAACAATAGCAGACTATAGTAAAGATAATGAAACTATAAATACAACATAATAAAATTTATGAGATGTAGGCAAAGCAATACTCAGAGTTAAATTTATACTCCTGAATGTTGATAATCATGAGAAAATGAATGGAGTTTGTACTTAAACAAATTTTGAAATGTCCAGGATATTGTAGAGGGATATCTTTTCATTTACACTTTGGACTAGTTCTCCTTCTTCTCTGCTATTGTATGACTCTTTAACTCTCTCCCAATACAGTGCAACTCTTGGGCTACTATTGACATTTAACTCTTGATCTGGAGAAAAACATGGATCTGACCCAATGGCAACTTCTAGGTTCTGTTTGGAATGACTGCTACTTGAACTTTTTTTTTTTTTGAGAAAATATTTTTGAATGGAGGAATATATTTTTCCTTTAAAGCTTTTTATTTTCAAAACACATGCATAGTTTTCAACATTCGCCCCTGAAAAACATTGTGTTCCAAATTTTTCTCTTTCCTTTCTCTCACCCCCTCCCCTAGATGGCAACTAATCCAATATATATTAAACATGTACAATTCTTATATACATGTTTTCACAATTGTCATGCTGTACAAGAAAAATCAGGCCAAAAAAGGAAAAAATGAGAAAGAAAACAAAATGCAAGCAAATAACAACAAAAAAGTGAAAATACTATGTTATGATCCACACTCAGACCCTAAAGTCCTCTCTCTGGATGCAGATGGTTCTCTCCATTACAAGACCATTAGAACTGGCCCGAATCAGCTCACTATTGAAAAGAGCCACATCCACCAGAATGGATCATCATATAATCTTGTTGCTGTGTACAATGTTCTCTTGATTCTGTTAACTTCACTTAGCATCAGTTCATATAAGTTCTTCCAGGTCTTCCTGAAATTCCTGCTGATGACTTCGTATAGAACAATAATATTCCATTACATTCTCTACTATAACTTATTCAGACGTTTTCTAACTGATGGGCATCCACTCAGTTTCCAGTTTCTGGCCACTACAAAAAGGGCTGCTACAAACATTTTTATACATGTAGGTCCTTTTCCCTTTTTATGATCTCTTCAGACCCAGTAAAAACACTGCTGGATCAAAGGGTATGCACAGGCTTTTTTTTTTTTAATAGTTTTTTATTTACAAGATATATATATATATATATGCAGGGGTAATTTTTCAGCATTGACAATTGCAAAACCTTTTGTTCTAATTTTTCTCCTCCTTCCCTCCCCCCCTCCCAGATGGCAGGTTGACCAATACATGTAAAATATGTTAAAGTATAAGTTAAATATAATATATGTATACTTGTCCATATAGTTATTTTGCTGCACAAAAAGAATTGGACTTTGAAATAGTGTGCAATTAACCTGTGAAGGAAATAAAAAATGTAGGCAGACAAAAATATAGGGATTGGAAATTCTATGTAATTCATAGTCGTCTCCCAGAGTTCTTTTGCTGGGTGTGGCTGGTTCAATTCATTACTGCTCCATTGGAACTGATTTGATTTCATCTCATTGTTGAGGAGGGCCATGTCCATCAGAATTGATCATCATATAGTATTGTTGTTGAAGTATATAATGATCTCCTGGTTCTGCTCATTTCACTCAGCATCAGTTCATGTAAGTCTCTCCAGGCTTTTCTGAAATCATCCTGTTGGTCATTTCTTACAGAACAATAATATTCCATAATATTCATATACCACAATTTATTCAGCCATTCTCCAATTGATGGGCATCCACTCAGTTTCCAGTTTCTGGCCACTACAAACAGGGCTGCCACAAACATTCCTGGGTATGCACAGTTTTACAGCCCTTTGGGATTAGTATGGAAGAATATTCTAACACTTTAATGGATGTGATCTCATTGATGTGGGTATTTTCTCTAAAGGAGAAATTTACTTTCTACTGAGCTGCACTCTTTTGGACTTTCCCCTAAATAATAAACTCAATAGATTTCTTATATTTCATATTTCATGTGAGTGGAAATAGTTTCAATTTCATCATCTGAAAATTGTCTGTTTATATCCTTTGACCATTTATCAATTGGAGAATGGCTGACAAATTTATATAGGTTACAAAGTAGGCATGGAGATCCGTAGTTATTGATGCTCTCCAGTATGCCTTTTTGTGTCAAGGCCAAGGTTGTTCTCTTCTTTAAAAGGCCTAAGAATTGATCTCTTAGTGTCCTAGTGCCTCTTCCAGCAAAACCCTCCTTTATAAATATAAATTTATATATAAATATAAATAAATGAGAAAACTTTTGTTTTCTCATAGGTCATTTCCATTTCCCCTCAGAAACCATTCAGATCGAGATGTTAGAGTGCACATGTGATGGCTCCATTGGTGAAAAGTTGTTTGGTTTTGTATTTTGCGTTTGTTTTTAAAATAAAAATCTTTATAGATTTAAAAAAATCTTTTATCAGTTCACAATCTGCCTCCAATTTCATCTTTGAATGTTATCAGGATGACTTTGTTCAACTGGATCTTTGATGAACTTTCTTTAAACTTGCATTCTTTTTCTCAGCTTGTTGTTGTTTTATGAGGAAATGCTGTGTCTCGTCCACCGAGACCTCGTTACTCGTGTGGGCTTCGAGGGGGGATCCAGCCTGAGGAGAAATGAGCGAGAAAGAGGAGGGAGACGAGGCTGATTGTTGCCAAGGTCTCAGTTTATTGCTCTCAGGATACAACTTATATAGGAAAAAGTATGGGAAAGAAAAGTAGGGGGGTCTGGGAAAGGAACATGGGCTATAGCTGGTCCAGTGAGCAGGAACATAGTGTGGTGACAACTCAAGATTGATTCTCAAGACCGTTTTGCCCGGTTGCAGTTCTCAGGATTGTTTGACCACCTGCTCGATTCTGTTGCAGCAAGGGGTGGGGAATAGGCACCTGGGCTAGGGCCATGAGAAAGGCATCTGGGGGCCTTCGGCTTCCAACATGTCCCCCTTTTTTCTCTCAAAGGCAAAAGGAGAAAAGAAAGAAAGAGAAGAAAAACTTTTGTCAAAGGCTGGTGGAAGGCCTGTCTTAGGCTATGTGGCCTGCATCCATATCCAGTACCTAAATAACCAGGCCCTCAGGGCCAGGAAAGGGCAGGACCCCTGTCTTAGGCTATGTGGGCTGCATCCGTCCCAGCACCCCAGCATTTTCTTTCCTGCCGGGGTGTGCATCTGGAAAACGGACCCACAATAATCCCGTCATTGGGTGTCCCTGCAGCCATAAGGTATGATGTTCCTGGATCATGGGACCACAATATTCCCGTCATTGGCTCTTCCACAGCAATAGCCTGAAAATTATGAGTGAGATCGTGTCTCCCGGAGGCGCCTCCACACCCTTAAATACCATGGAGACTCGATTTCAATGGCCAAGGTGGAAAACCGGAGGCCCTCAGGGGCAACGGTGGGGGATGGGAGACCCTCACGAGTGTCGATGTAATGGATTGCAATAGGTTTTCGCAGGGCCGAGTTGACCTGTGACTTAACGAAGCTGGTTAGTTTGTTAAAAGCCCATGGACCAAAAGAAAGCAATAGCAATAGGCCTACGAGGGGTCCTAGAAGACTAGGGAGGAGGGTGGAAAGCCAGGGGGATGTAGAAAACCAGTTCTGATACCAAGATTCTTGTTGTTCTCTCTTGTTTTTTCTTTTTTCTAAGCTTTCTTTGATTTTTTGTATACTATTTTCTACAAGGCCTAGCTTATCAGTATAAAAACAGCATTCTTCTTTTAGGGCAGCACAAAGTCCTCCCTGTTGTAAAAATAGTAGGTCTAGGCCTCTTCTGTTCTGCAAGACTACTTCAGCCAGAGAGGCAACAGAGTCCTTGAGATACTCAAGGCCAGACTGTAGCTCTTGGAGATCTTTGTCAATGGCTGCACTTAACTGGGCATACTGGTTGTTGGATGTAACCAGAGAGGCAATCCCTGTTCCAGCACCCACAGATCCTAGTCCTATTAGGACGGCCAAGGTGACAGCCGTCAAGGGCTCCCTTTTCTTCCTGATCCGTGGGTCGGTTCCCCGTTCCCAGAATCTTAAAAAGTCATCTGGATCATGGATTGTAAGGTGGGGGAAGAGGGAGACCACCACACAGTAATCCTTTTTGTTGACAAAGTGGGTTGTAACAATAAATGTGGTCAGGCCGGAGGAGCAAGCGAGGTATGAATCATTAGGGGCAGCCACGTACATGAAGGCTGGAGTAATTGTAATGGTTTGGTCACATACCTCCCTTAGCTGTAAGGGAGGCAGCATGTTGGGTCCTAAAAGGCATAGTCCTAGGCCAGCAATTTTACTAAGGGTGAGGCCATGCTTATTATCACTTCCCCAACATAAGGGGGAAGGGTCATTGGTAAACACAGGGTTTCCAAAATGGGCAATGCCTTCATAAAAAGGGGGGGAGGAAGAATAACAAACCCAGCAATCTTTCAGGAGGGTATTGTTGAACTTGCGGACAGCTTGGACAGAAGTATTAATCAAGGAAAGAATGAGCTCGGCAGAAGAAGGGGGGCCCTTAGGGAGGGTTGGACGAAACATTCCACCATAGGGGGGAGTAGGGGGAATAGGCGGTAGGGCAGGCTTATGAGCCTGTCCCTGACCAGGACCTGGGTGGAGTTCAGGATTAGGGCCAATGGCCACGGTTTTATACTGGCCAGGGGTACCTTTAAGGAGTTTTATAGTAAATATTAACCCATCATCATAGTAACTCTTGTAGAGTCTGAGGCCCCATGTAGCACCTTGGGTCCAGGAAGTGTACTTTTTGCCTGGGTCGGTAAATTGAATTTTTAAAGGGTGACACCACCTGGAGCACTCGGGTATTTCGACCCAGCTAAAGATGTAGTATGAGTGGTGGGTATAGTTGGCAGTAACTGTAATATAGTCCCAGGGGGAGGAGGGATTCCAGTAAGTATCACCCGGGGTCTCACAGCCCCAGCTACGGCAATAATAGTCATCGGGGCCTCCACATTCATGGGTTAAGGAACGGTCTCTATGAGTGCCGGGGCAAACATAAAAGGGGACTGTGCGCAGTTCAGTCCTTCTGTCCTGCGTGCTACAACCACCAGCCCCTTCCATATATGGACCGTGAGTGTCTGAGGGAGCTTTTTGTTGATTAAGATAGTGTACCAGGTCCCAATCTGGTGGGGCCCCCAAAGCTAATTTACAGAGATCTGGGTATAGGGTGGGCCACCAGTCTGAGGCTGTGATTCGTGAAGTGCTCCAGATGGTGTCGCCCCACATATTCATCACCATCCAGGTGTAGTTGAAAGCCTGATAGGATTGGCTTGCATCGGAGGGATTCCAGACAGTGCCCCAGCAGAGGAGAATTCCAAAGGTGAGTTTGCTCATCTTGTGGGTTCCTAAAAATAAGCACAGTGAAAAGGCCTTCTCAGGGGATTCCCTGGGTGGGTTGTGAAGTTTGATTAGACGCTCTGGGAGCCATCTGGCATTTTGTGCTTGTGAATCATAAATGCAGGCGTGTCCTTTGCCCCAGATGAGGACTGGGTCAGGACCCTGCCACCTGTTGGACAAAGGGTCTCTCCACATGGCCTGTGCATAAGTATTGGCTGTGGATGAATGCCAAAGATGATCAGCGGCAGATTTGCCGTCAATATCATAAGTAAGAAAATTCAACACAAACATTGCATGATTTAAAAGAGTTTTAAAATTACCCGCTTTGGGGTATAACATTTCTTCCCCTGATTGTAATTTTGAGATCATATTTTTTAAAGTTTGATGAGCTCTTTCAACAATTCCTTGACCCTGGGGGTTATAAGGTATGCCAGTAATGTGTTTAATTTCCATCTGGGCACAGAACTGTTTAAAGGTGGAACTAGTATAGCCTGGGCCGTTGTCGGTTTTGAGAATTTTAGGTCTGGGGGCAACAGCTAGAGAGGCAAGAACATGACAGATCACATGTTTGGAAGCTTCTCCTGTCTGCAGAGAAGCAAAAATGAAGCCACTAAAGGTGTCTATAGAAACATGAATGTATTTTAGTTTACCAAAAGGTGGGTGGTGGGTGACATCCATTTGCCATAGGTCACCAGGGACTAAGCCACGGGGGTTTATTCCCAAATGAGGCTCGGGCAAGAGGGTTAGACAGCCCTTGCACTGCCGCACGATCTGGCGTGCTTGTTCCCGAGTGATAGAATATTTCAGCCTAAGAGTATGGGCATTAAGGTGATGCAAGGCATGGGCCTGCTGTGCGGCAGCAAGCGGGGTGACTGAGAGGGCGGCGGCTATGAGTTGGGTAGCTTGATCCACTTTGTCATTTCCCTCTGCTAGTGGCCCAGGGAGGCCAGAGTGGGCACGAATGTGACCGACAAAAAAGGGTTCAGTGTGGGCAAGGATTAGGTGCTGAAGTTCTGCAAACAAGGGGGAGGCATTGGTCAAAGGGCGAATATACGGTACTGTTTCCAAGAGGGGGACAGAGTGTGCCACGTAGGCACTGTCAGTGTATAAGTTGAAGGGTTCTGTTAACAATTCAAAAATGCTAATGATAGCAGCGAGCTCAACCAGCTGTGCGGAGGTAAAGTTTGTTTTGAAGCGGGAGACTTGACCTTCAATACTGAAAGCCGCAATGCCTGAGGCTGACCCATCAGTGAAAACTAGCCGGGCACCTTTAATTGGAACAGACTTTGTCCCCTGTGGGAAGACAACAGGCGTTCTTTGCAAGAATTGAGTCAATTTATCAGAGGGGAAGTGGTTATCAATAGTGCCCTGAAAAGAAATGGAGCTGGTGGCCCAATCATCATTATTTTGAACTAGCCATTGCACTTGGGAGGTTGTGTAGGGGGAAACAATGTGGTCAGGGTCCCTGCCAAAGAGTTTCAAAGCGGCCCCCCTACTGAGGCGGAGGAGGGTAGCAACCAAGTGAGGGCATGTGGGTAGGATTTTGGAGGGAGATGCGGGTAAATGGACCCAAAACAATGGTTTTTGTTGCCAGAGCAAGCCTGTGGGGGCAAAGGGAGTAGGGAATATGAGAAGCCAGAAGGGTTGATTAGGGGCATAATATCCTATGTGTTGTTCACGGATGGCATGTTCTACCGTGGTCAGGGCTTTTCGTGCCTCAGGGGTGAATGAGCGTGGGGAGGAGGGATCGGGGTCCCCTCTTAAGATGTCAAAGAGAGGTTTTAATTCCCCCATTGTGAGTTTTAGGTAAGGTCTGAGCCAATTGATATCACCGAGAAGTTTCTGAAAATCATTAAGAGTATACAAACAGTCCGTTCGCAATAAGTTTTTCTGGGAAAGGACTTTGTTGGGAAGTAGCTCAAAACCTAAGAACAGCTGAGGAGGTTTTAAGTTAGCAGCGGCCGTGGACTGGCAGCAATCAAAAAAATCTGCCTTCCAAGTCAGAAACTGGCCCTGTGACAAGACTGTTTGAACTACACGAACCCATTCAGAGGGGAGCAGGTAGCCACCGTGAGACATGGCCTCAAGGGCCCAAAGGGTAAAGGGGGCATTAGGTCCGTAGGCTTTGACTGCGGCATTTAAGTCTTTTAAGGTTTTAAAATTAAGCTTACGGAACTTCCTTGGAGGGGTGTCTTGTGCAGCCTGATTATTTTCCTCATTTTCATTTTCATCTTTGTCATCCTCCTCCCCGCTATCTGACCCATCCTGAGTGTCTGTGCCTGCAGCGGGCCCCTCAGCAGAGGATGAGGGGGAATTATCAGTGGGAGGGGCAGTGAGCTTGCTAGAGCGAGTCATTACAGGAAAGACAAATTTCAGGTTCTTTGATCTGCTAATAGGGACCTTTTTATGTGGCAGCGAGGGAGAGGCAGACCCTGGGCCTGAAATCGGGAGGACGGTTTGTTTGAGAGAACTTTGTAAGGAAGACAGCTCTGTGGAGAGCTGGACATTTAAATCTTTCCCAATCTTTTGCCATTTTTTGGGATGGATGTCTGGCCCATTCACAAGAAACCAAGGGCAGGCATAGTCAACAAGCAAAAAGAATTTAACTAAATCAACAAACAAAAAGAATTTAACTAAATCTTTCTTTTTAACCCTAACTCCTCTTTCCCTGAGGGAGGCTTTGAAATCCTTTATGAAAGCCTGTTCATTACACAACTTATGGCCCATTTCTTATGAGACGGACGAAATCACTTACCGAGGACTGGGGCCTTCCTGAGCGGCGAAATGAGTCCTCAACTCGGGAGCCGGGAAAGGGGCTCCGCAGAGAGCTAGCCAAACTCCCACTGTTAGGGAGTGTCAGCAATTTATCAAGCTCTCTACCGAGTCCCTCTCAGCGGCTGAAACTTTAAACAGCAGGGGTCCGGACGACTTCTCTGGGGTCCGGACGATTTCTCTGGGGTCCGGACGATTTCTCTGGGGTCCGTCTGGCAAGGGTCCCTGCCTCAAGCCCCACGTTTGGGCGCCACCTGTCTCGTCCACCGAGACCTCGTTACTCGTGTGGGCTTCGAGGGGGGATCCAGCCTGAGGAGAAATGAGCGAGAAAGAGGAGGGAGACGAGGCTGATTGTTGCCAAGGTCTCAGTTTATTGCTCTCAGGATACAACTTATATAGGAAAAAGTATGGGAAAGAAAAGTAGGGGGGTCTGGGAAAGGAACATGGGCTATAGCTGGTCCAGTGAGCAGGAACATAGTGTGGTGACAACTCAAGATTGATTCTCAAGACCGTTTTGCCCGGTTGCAGTTCTCAGGATTGTTTGACCACCTGCTCGATTCTGTTGCAGCAAGGGGTGGGGAATAGGCACCTGGGCTAGGGCCATGAGAAAGGCATCTGGGGGCCTTCGGCTTCCAACAATGCTGCTTTTATTTCACCATCCTTCTCTGTAAGATTTTGTGAATTAATTTATTTTCTAAATTGATATGCCCTTGGCTACCATATCTCTCTGCTTGGCAAGTAGGTCAAGTGTTTGCTGATTAAGATGATTTTTAGACTCTTTTGGTCTCTTCATTATGGCAATTGGTTTACTTGGTTATCCTTCTATATAAAATTGTTCTAATTGGTGTCAATGTGCTTTCCTCCATCCACTTCCATTTTTTCAGCATCAATGACTATTTAAATAGGTCAACATGAAGTTACCTCAATGCATACGGTATATTTTTCTTGTTCTTGTTATGTCTTCTAGCATGCATTAATTTTTATGCTAACAAGCTAGTGATCTGACTGCACACAGAGTGCTTATTCAGGAATAAGTTTTTTCCTGTTATTTCATTTTTTTGTGCTGTTATTCATTGCTCTCTAAAAGAAAGTCTCTTCCCATTCCCTCATTCCATATTAAGGATTGGAGAGTCATCCAACAAAGTTAATTCTGTTATTATGTCTTTCAAGGAATCTTAAATGATTTTGATGTATGGATGGGAGATACTTTATTAGAAAAGTGCCATTATGGAGGTATTTTGCTTTACAGAAAAAACCAAATTTTTTTCAACAATAAATAATAAGCACAATGTGATTTTATATTCTCTATAGTTTTAAGTCAATTGTGAAATGATAAAGGCTTCAAGCAATATTAAATATCACTTTTGAAAGCCTGTTTCGTATAATATTCTTATTGAGAGTATTCTTGATTCATGAATAAAGATTTTGAGTAATATGTATATATTACTGTAAGTAATGTAAGTATATAGGGTGGTAGTTGAGATATTCCTTAATCCCACTTTTATTTACTTATTTATTTAGCCCCTTTCCATTCTTTAAGATCTTTTTGAAATACAAGCTCAGTATCAAATGGCATGCACAATTTGATAGCCCTTTGGGCATAATTCCAAATTGCTCTCCAGATTGGTTGGATCAGTTCACAACTTCACCAACAATGCATTAGTGCCCCAGTTTTCCCACATCCCCTCCAACATTCATCTTTTCCTGTCATCTTAGACAATCTGAAAGGTGTGTAGTGGTATCTCAGAATTGTTACTGAGTTATATTTTGAAAAGTAAACCAAATATTTATTACGTTTGCTAATAATTAAGGGACTTTTTGGCCTCACAGAGTCTTCTTATTGTGCCAATAGATTTAGGGCAGTTAAATTTCTTAAAAGTATTTTAATTATACAGTGTCAATATAATTTCTGATCTCCATTTAAATTGTTATTTATTTAAATAATTCTGAATTGAGGAATGTCAATTGTATGACATCTTTTTCTTACTTAATCTTTATTCTTACTTTTTTATTGATGCTTTTTATTTTCAAAACATATACAAGGACAATTTTTCACCATTGACTTTTATGAAATCTTGTGTCCCAATTTCCTTCCCTTCCCCCACTCCCTCTCCTAGATGCAAGTAATCCAGTATATGTTAAACATGGTAAAAAAAAATAAGTAAATCCAGTATAGGCATACATATTTATACAATTATTTTGCTGCACAAGAAGAATCAGATCAAAAAGGAAAAAAATGAGAAAGAAAATAAAATTCAAGCAAATAACAACACAACAAGTTATTCTTATTTTTACAACTAAATTGGATTGTTGTTCTGATCTATGGTCTATGGTCTAGCCACTTGATTTATAGATAACTCCCTCAGTAATAACAATTTTTCTTATTTATTAAAATATAATTTCTTTTTTCTTTTATATTGTTATATCCATATCCATATCCAATGCCTACCAATTCTTTTCTTTTCTTTTTTAATAACTTTTTATTGATAGAACTCATGCCAGGGTAATTTTTTACAACATTATCCCTTGCATTCACTTCTGTTCCGATTTTTCCCCTCCCTCCCTCCACCCCCTCCCCCAGACGGCAAGCAATCCTTTACATGTTGAATAGGTTACAGTATATCCTGGATACAATATATGTGTGCAGAACTGAACAGTTTTCTTGTTGCACAGGGAGAATTGAATTCAGAAGGTAGAAATAATCCGGGAAGAAAAACAAAAATGCAAGCAGTTTATATTCATTTCCCAGTGTTCTTTCTTTGGGTGTAGCTGCTTCTGCTCATCTTTGATCAACTGAAACTGCAATTCTTTTCTAAAAAAAAAAAAAAAAAACAACAAATAATTAGTGTTGAGAGACGGTTTTTGACCTCTTTCATTATTTCCCCTCCTTTGAACTATGTTTTCCCATCTATTTCTTCCATTCTCACCTGTTCCCACTTTTGCATTAAAGTCACTGAGTATCAGAGTGTATACTGATTTAATCCAGAGGGTCTTATTGAGTTCTTCATAGAATTTCTCCATCTCTTTATTCTCACGGATGCTATACATGAGTTGTCATTTTCATGGAGATCTTTTGACAAATACTTATCTGTACTTCAACATGACATTATCCATATACCAACTTTGCCTGCTTTTAATTGCATGATAAGTCACTAAAGCAAGAAAAAAACTCATCAACTCACATAGCTACAACTTCTCTCTTTCTGTACCACTGATAACAAGAAAGACAAGATTAATATTGAGTTCCTCTAATAGTATATATACTAAGTAATCACTGAACAATGATTTCACATTTAGAATTAGCCTACAGTTAAATTGAAGATGGTTTAAAAACATAGTTTATAGATAGTTAATCTACTTTACATAGTTTTATCTAAAACTATGAACTATAGTTTATTTCTCTAATTACTAGACATAGTTTTAAAAAACATGTAACCCTTAGACCTTCTTTTCTCTTTTCCATCATTCTGACACTATTACTGTAGAAGCAGAGAGGGGGCAATAAAAGACTAAGGGTAATTCTGTGGTTTTCTTGGTCTCAGTCCAAGCCAAATGATCTGATCAAACTGGACTTTATACTCCTTTTCACACATTCTGCTTTCCATCTCTTTGCTTTTGCACAGGTTGTTTGCCTGCTTATAATGCTTCTCCTCCTTGCGCCTCCCTCTTAGAACACTTAGTTTCTAATTTTTTAATTTTAATTTTAATAAAAGATCTGTATCTAGTCAACATCAAATAAAACAAGATTTCCATATACAAAGTGGAAAAAAAATGAGTGTACACAAAGCTGTAAATTCTTATTGTGTATAGCTTGCTTTTCTTTTTAAAATATATGGTAAATTCAGCTTATTATTTTCAAAACAGTTCTATTTGTCTACCTTTTCTTAATGATCTTCAATTTGTTCTTTTCTCTGCCTTTAAAAATATACTTTAATGATGATCTTTTCTTATTTTCTTTTCCTCTATTTTGATACCCCCCAAAAAACTGAAAATAAAGAAAAATAAATACCTTTTATCAGATATGCACAATTAAGCAAATTAAACTCCCCATGTTGTCCATGTCTGAAAAAATGTCTCATTTTCATCATCTCACTGGCAGGAAGTAGATAGTATATTTAATCACTAGTCTTTTGGATCATTGTTGATTATTGCCTTGATCAGAGTTCTTAAGTCTTTCAAAGTTGTTTTTAATATTTTTTCTCCTTGTTCTGCTTACTTCACTCTGCATTATTTCCTACAAATCTTCCTAGAGTTTGTTTTCTTCCTTCCTTCCTTCTTTCCTTCTTTCCTTCCTTCCTTCTTTTCTTTTCTTCCTGAGGCACTTGAGGTTAAATGACTTGCCCTGGATCACATAGCTAGGAAGTATTAAGTGTCTGAGGCCAGATTTGAACTCAGGTCCTCCTGACTTCAGGGCTGGGGCTCTACCCACTGCACCACCTAGCTGCCCCTGAACCATTACCTTTGAATCAGGTTATTCAACTACTTACAAAGCCATCTAATTCTATTATCATCTAGTCCACATTTTTCAATTCTTCCTATAAGAATAGTATTAGACACTTTATCAAATGCTTTAAGTGAACTAATTTCAAAAACTTCTGATTCTCCTCTTTAGTAATCTTGTTTAAAAAAAAATCAGACTGGCACAAACTGTTTTTGTTGAAGCTAAACTAGGTCTTCACATCGGCACTTTCTTTTCCAGATGTTTACCAGCCATCTCCACAATGATCTATTCTAAAAGTTTTCTATGAATCAAAATCAAGCTCACTGGTCTACAGTGAATTTAAAGATTCCATTCTCTTCCCTTTCTTGAAAATGGGGGTATTTTGTGGTATATGATTGTAATGGAATAATATTGTGCTAGAAGAAATGATGAGCAGGATGCTTTCAGAAAAACCTGGGAAGTACAAAGTGCAAATGTGAAATGAGCAGAACCAGGAGAACATCAGACATAGTACCAATAATATGCTACGATGCTAGGATGATCAGCTATGAATGAGAACTACTCCAATCAAAGATCCAAAGATCCAAAACAATTCCAAAGGACACATGATGAAAAAATGATATTTGCCTGTGGAAAAAGAATTGATGAATTAAGTACACATTTAGACTTTCTTTATTTTTATTCTTTTATTTTGCTTGTGTTTTCTTTTGCAACCTCCCTAACAGGAAAACATACTTAGAGCATGGCTTCACATGTGATAATTTATATAAAACTGATTGTTTCTCAAGGGTGGGGGAAGGATGAAAGGGAGGGAGAGAATTTGTAATGAAAATTTTAAAAAAATAATTGTTTAAAATTTTGTTATACAACTGGGAAATATTAAAATGAATAAAAATATTTTTAAAAAGAAAAGAAAATGGTAGCATTTGTTCTTTTCCATCTCCATTATCTTTCTCTGTTTTCTACAGCATCTCAAGTATCACTGAGGGTAGTTTAATAATTACTTTTCCCAAGATTTATATTAATTGATGCAAAGTGAAATGAGCAGAACCAGGAGAACAATTAAATAGTAACAGCAATATTGAAGTGATAATTAACCATGAAAGACTTATTAACTCTGGTCAATACAATAATGCATCATAACTCAAAAAGACTCACGATGAAAAATGCTATCCATCTCCAGAAAGAAAACTGATAGATTCTGAGTGCAAATTGAAAAAGTTAAATTATGGAAGAGTTAGATCTTAAAAGAAAGGGGACTAAGTTGTTTCTTAAACTCTGGAACATTGATATTCTTGAGTTCTGAGAAAACTCTCTTAAATAAGGCTTAAGGATGGTTATTTTTCTAGGGTCTTCGCAAAAGGGATTAATGGGAGGGGGGAAAGAGAGGGAAAAGGGAATAATAGGGCTCCTTCTATGACATTTCTCAAAGTACTCAATGTACAATGCACAAAGAAGTAGATATCAGATATAGGATAGCTATTTATTTCTTCTACAAAAAAAAAAAAAAAAAGCTTAAAACACACAAGACTCAAACACTGACACATATATAAAACATGAATGAAACAACTCACAAGTTTTAGTATACTCTCCCAGGAGGTAAAGATTACTGGGATTGTTGAACTGATTTCATTTTTATCTCTAACCTGAGCTGACTATGCAATTTACAAGTCTCAATTTCCTGGCAAGCCAAGTCATGGCTTGGGCTTTATCAGTACTTTCATCTATATCTCATATTTTCAGCAGCGATTATCTTTTCCTCAAAAAGTTGTTGCAAAGATTAATTCCTTCTGGGGAACCAGTCCTTGGACACCAAAACTCCTTACTTTTAAGCTTACAAGGTAGCATTTACAAGGCTAGAAATATCCTTCTCAGTACAGCTATTCAGTCATCTGTCATAAGGAAAAGAAATACAAAAGCAGAAGAGAAAGCCAGGGACTGAGGCTGAGCTAGGCAATCATATGTTCAACTGCCATTGTCTTCGGGAGGAGAAGCAATAGATCCGTAGAATGACCGCTAATACGAACTCTGAAGCTGCCCGATTCCAAGCAACACACACCAAAGAGAAGAAGAGAAAGGATAGTGGAACTCCTCTTAAAGCTACTGAGTGGCTTTCTCCCAATCCCTGCTATCATGGGGAACATGAGAACAACTTGAAAAATCAATCACAAAAACCCCATTAGCAAGAGGTCAACGTGCATGTGTTACCCACAGTGTATGCTCAGTTCTCTCCTTGCTCCATGTACAAGTTGGATGGTGATTTCTTTGCACCTTCAGCATTCTCTTCTGATGTTCCAACTCCCATTTGTCTCCCTCATCAGATTCGTTTTCTTTTGAGGCTTTGAATAAATAGTTCTCAGAAGAAGAATTATTAACTATTAACAAGTACATTAAATATTGATCCAAATCACTAATAATAAGAAAAATGCAAAGCAAAACAATTCTGGGCTTTCATTTCATGATAGAAAGTTGGCATGGATAACATAAAATGGTAACTCTTGGTGAAACTATGAATTGATCCAACCATTCTGGAAAGCAATTTGGGATTAGGCTAAGAATATTCATTCTCTTTAACATAGTAACACTATTGCTAGACCCCCAAGAATGTCAGTGATAAAAAGGAAAGTCCCATGTACTCCAAAATATTTATAGTAGCAGTTTTTGCAGTAGCAAAGAAGGAAAAGAAAATAGATTCCTATCAATTGGGGAATAAATAAGTTCTGGTACTGGAATGTAATATTAGTGTGATATGAGAAATAATGATAGGAACACTATATTTTGCCTGATAACTTGGAGCACTGCAGAAGTATTTTTCAAGTTCCTTCACCACTTATAGAAGAGAGACCAGTGAAAACTTGCACTAGACATAATATTTAACTATGGCATAAGCATATTGATTGCATTACACATTCAAAGCAAATCTGCAAAAACTTCCAGTTCTCCATACTGATAAAAATTTTCAACTTCATTTTTAAAATTGTCTCCATACATTTTATTAATGTACCTTGTCTTTACATCAGTCATTTGCCATTCTCTCCCCAGATTGCATCCTCTATTGTGACAAAGAAAATAATTAAGCAAAAACATCTGATGAAGAGAATTATGTCTGCCAATGTCTAATAATCTGCTCTAGTATTCTTCCCCATGTCTCTGCCATTAGGAAGGAAGTATGCTTCATTCTCTCTCCTTTGGGATTTTCAGTGATGTTTTCATTATTCAGAAGTATAGTTCCTTTTTGTGAGCTTTTCATTTATATGATCAAAGTCACTGAATATGTTGTTCTCATGTTCTGCTGTTTGGTCTTTGATAATTCATAACACTTCTCATGTTTCTCAGAATTCTATATATTCATAATTTCTTACTGTATAATTCATAACATTCATGTAGCACAGGTTTTTTAGACATTTTAAAACTGCTTGTGGATATTTATTCATCACCTTCTGAATACCTTATTAAAACTTTTACTTTTTATCCCCTCTACTTGACAGCTATACCCATTTTCTATTCATTTTTCTCAAAGATCTCAAAAATTCACATTCAACTTTCCCTTTTCTCTTGTTTCATTTACTTTCCTTTTCTTAGTTACCTGCCCTTGCCAACTCCCTCTTCTATGAGTCTTCTTTCTTGTGTCTTTATTCCCGGGATACTTAATGGGCCACATATGACATTCTGTGGGTACCAGATGTGATACATGGAGCTTTTCAGTTGATTTTTGGTTGGTCCTCAATCGACTTTTATGCTGCCATCTGCAAACCTACAGAAAACAGTGTGCCTTATATTAATTACCCATTGAGAAAGTATAATATTCTGACTTCATCTAGTGGCTCTATGCTCAAAAGCATCGGTTAGGTAAAGCTTTCTGGTGTACATGTAAGTAAGCTACTTCTACTGCCATGCTGTAGGGTTTTAACTACCTGAACTATTCAAAAATGATGTTTGGGTTTTGAATTTATACTAGGAAGATGATCTGAAATAGTGCTTCAAATAATTAAAAGTGAGAAATCTTTGCCTCTACTTCTATACACATATGGACTTTCCTTTCTCTGTTGAAATGGCCCCACCTCCACTTCTATTTACTGGACACAGATAATCCACTATGTGGACACTGTGGCCACATAGTTTGTTAGGCATAGAACAATAAAAATAAAATTCAAGTGCTTCCCACATGCAATCCTCCTCTTCTTTTAGCTATCCCAAAGGCCTTCTGCTTATTCTCCTAGATATGTAGGTTCACTACAAAAAGATCCTAAAGCTCTTGCATCTCCAAACTATGAGAAGATTTAAGGAAAGGGCTTATTTGTTTATGATCTTTCTCAAAGTAAGGGACTTAAGCCAAATGGAAAGCAAGAGAGAAACATGGTAGAAAAGGATTATTTTTTTTCTTTTTAAAATGTATTTATGCATTTTAAATTTAAATACAAAATAGAAAAAAAAGAAAAAAGCTGAAAAAAAAAGAACATTGTCACTTGCATGGCAGAAAATAAGAGAAGATTCAAAATATGTAACAATAAATTTTCATTTCAAGAGAGAGTATGTAATAACAGAACAGGTTGTATTCAGAACTGTCCATCTTTTCTTTGTTTCTTTGTAGATTTTCTTTTGTTCTCTGCTGCACACTTTTTATTTTATTCTTTTTTCGCCTTTTTCTTTCCCCATCTTCCCCAAGCAGGCCACAGTTAAGTACAGATATATTTATGTATACATTTATATACACACACATCATGCTCAGCCCTACCCCTTTCTTTCAACTACCCACTTACTACTACACACTAATGACAATCTTAGACATATGGTTTTTATTTCTATTACATATAAAGCCTAGACAGTTTGTCCTTATTGAGTCCTTTAAAATTTATCTTTATGTTTACCTGATATTTTTCTTGGATCTTATATGTCCAATTTTCTATTAAATTCAGTCTTTTTGCAACAAAATCCTAAAAGTCTGGCAATTCATTGAATATCCTTTTCCCCCCATTCAGGATTATGTTTAATTTTGCTGACTATGGTGTTTGTAGCTATAACCCTAGTTTTTTGGCTTTTTGATATATAATGTTCTAAGATCTACAGTCTTTTAATGTAACTGCTGCTAAATCTTGTGTAATTTTAATTGTGGCTCTATCATATTTGAATTTTTTGGTTATTTATAATATTTTCTCTTTGATATGAGGGGTTTAGAATTTAGCTATTATGTTTTCTGTAGAATTTCTTCATATGCTCTCTTTCAGGTAGTATTTGGTTGATTTTTCTATTTCTACTTTCCCCTCCTGTACTAACACTTCAGTACAATTTTCTTTAATTATTTCTTATATTATATCAAGATTCTTTTTTTTGTGTGATAGCTTTCAGTCAGTCTAATTATTTTTATGTTTTCTCCTCTTGATCTGTTCTCTGTTGGAATATACGTGAGCCACCTAACAGTAGCTGCTGGAGATCCAACTCAGACCTGCACAATAGATCTCCTTTTGTGAGAGGATGCGACAAGGAGACTGAGAGGCAGTTGTTGTTCTCTGACCTCTCTGATTGAGAGGCCATTTGCATTGTCTGACCTCTCTCCTCTTCCCTCTACTTCTAATTTATCTCATTCCCAATCCAAAATACCTGTGTCAGCAAAGGCTGCCCTGCAACTCCTTCAGATGTTATGATCCACTGTGGAGGCTCTTAGAGAATTGACCTATCCCTTAACAGTTCTCCAGATCTGTTATTTTTCTTGTGAGAGATCTCACATTCTCTTCTATTTTTTCATTCTTTATATTTTGTTAAGATGCTGGATCTCTTTTTCTATTTGGCTGACTTTCTTTTCATAATCTTGTTTTTCTTGGATTGTTCCTTTTTTTTTTTTTTAACTTTTCCTTAAGTATCTTTCATTTAATTTGTAAAGCCCTTTTTGAATTCTTCTGTGAATTATTTTTGGGAAGGTGAATATTTATTTATTGACTCCCTTTGGGTAGAAGAAGCTTTTAAAAAAATTTTGGCATCATCCTCTTATTTTCCTATCCCCATAATAACTTTCTATAGTTGGGTTCTTTCTCCTTTGCCTGCTATTTTTTTTTTTTCTAATAAGAGCTTGTTAGTGTAATCATCTCTAGTCCTGGGCTATGGGATGGGGACAAGGGAAAAGAATCATGCTTCTGGCTTCAGGTCTTCCTCTAGTTCTCCCTTCTGGTCTGAAACCCCAAACCAAGAATTCTTCCCTTCTGTAAGCTCCCACAACCAGCAGCTATCCTGCCCCACTGCTTCTGCACTGTCCTGGAGTGTGCCGATTCCTTTTCATCCAGGACCTTGTCTCAGCAGCACAGCTGGGCAGGCTTTTTTATCAGTAGAAGTTTCCTCAGTCTTCTGGGATTCAAGACTCCTGATTCCCCACAGTGTCTAGTAAGTGAAATTTCCTATAGCTGTTTCTGAGACTACTTTCCAAACCAGCTAGTCCCAAAGCTCACTGCTTGCGTTTCAGTGGAAATAGCCTAGCGGTGTTTTACACTTCACGTGGACCAATCCTCTGCCTTGATAATTTTCTTGAGATCTTCTCCAATTATCCCAGAAGGATCACTGTTCTACCCCAAATCTTGTTTGTTTTTAATCAGTCTAGATCTGCTCTGAGGCATAATTTTGTCTTATTTGTGGGGGAAATCTAGAGTCTGGAATTTTCTGATCTACCCTGCCTCCTCTCAGAATCCTTCAAGAGGGCTATTTTTCTTACAACTGACAAGCCCCATGAGAATTATAGTGCTTCAAAGATATCAAAGAAAAAAGGAAGGGGAAAATGTATATTTATGTAACACATATATATGTGTATGCATGCATGTACTCGTACATATACTGTTACTACTAAGAGGCAGTTAGATGGCTCAGTGGATACAGCACTGGACCTGGAGTGAGGAAGATCTGAGTTGAAATTTGACCTTAGACATGTACAAGATGTGCGACCCTAAGCAAGTCATTTTACCTGGTTTGCCCCAATCCACTGGAGAAAAAATGCCAAACCATTCCAGTATCTTTGCCAAGAAAACCCCATGTACTGTATAGCCCATGAGGTCACAAAGTCAGAGATGACCAAACAACAACAAATAATACTAAATCGCATGAATATAATGCTTTAAGGTTTGCAATGCTCTTTACAAATACTATTTTATTTGATCCTTACCTTGTAAGGCAGGTGTTATTATGAACTTTATTTTAGAGATGAGAAAATTAAGGTAGAGAGGTAAAATGATTTGCCCAGGGTCCCATAGCTTTTCCTTTGTAAAAGCTTATGTCCAAAGCAGGATTTAAACACAAGTTTGACTCCAACTACAGTACTCTATCCAGTGTGCCATCTCATTGTCCTACCACAAAAATATTTCTGGTAGCACTTTGTAGTGCCAAAGAACTAGAAACTAAAGTAGTAGAATTCTGTGGGCTAATGGCTGAACAAATTATTACATTATGGATGTAATGAAATAAAATTGTAAAATAACAAAAGACATGATTCAGAAAAAAAACTGAACTGATGTGGAGGGAAGTGAGCAGGAGAACAATATACACAATATCAAAACATTGTAAAGACAAACCACTTCAAAAAATCTAAGAATTTTGATTGCAATGACAAATATGATTGTGGAAGATTGATGATAACATGTTACTCATATCCTGACAAAGAGGTGATGGATTTAAGACATAGAATAAGACTTAGATTTTTGGACATGGCCATTGTGAACTTTGTTTTGGTGACTATACAGCTCTGCCATAAATGTTGTATATGTATTTTCCCCAGTGGCAGGCAAAGATGGGGGGGAGGTTGGTGATTTAGATCTTATATCTGTAAATTATGGGAAGAATTAAGGAAAGGGCTTATGTGTCTATACCTTTCTCAGAGTAAGGGACTAATACCTGTTGGAATCCTTACTAACTGCTAAGTAGTTAGAGTTGATCTAATCTTACAAAAAGATGTTTTGGGCAGAACCTGAAACAAGGTACTAAGTAGAACTACCCATAATCCCTCTCTCTGGAAGGAGCATAAATAGGCCAATGGGCCAGTCGGAGAGTTCTAGAGAGGAAGACGCTACAAGTCGAGATTTCACCGGAATGACATGAAGACTGGAGCTGGCTGGAGGCTGAAGAAAGCAGAGGCAGAGGCTGAAGGACCAGACCTTTGGATTTAAAGACATTTGGAGAGAGCTCTTGGAACCAAGCAGAGAGATAGGCCTCTAAGCTAACCGGGCTATATTGGAAATAATAAAAGATCTGAACTTTTATCACCTGGCTGCTTTTTGAGAAGAAAAAGATCACAACATTTTTGGCGCCCAACGTGGGGCAAACAGACCCCTCAGTGGATTTCAGTGGAAAAGCTCCGATCCTGATTCAAGTGGAAAAGCCTCTGATCCTGATCCAGTGGAAAAGACTCTTCAACCCAGAAATTAGGGTGAGTACAACAAAGAAATTGTTAGAAGAGTTAAAGTAGAATTTCAGCTAAGATGGGACAGATATTTAGAAAACAGCTTGTTTCTGTTCAAGGAAAATGTTTAGAGAGCATTGTCAAAATTATGGAAAGCCAAGGTTTAATTATAAGTTTACAGCAAATCACTGAACTTTTACAAACTGTAAAGGACATATGTCCTTGTTTCTCTCTTGATAAGGAATTAGATCTAAATGAATGGAAATTGGTTGGAGAGGATCTTTGTCAATTCTATGATAAAAATGGGCCTAACTCAATAATTAATACATATAATGTAATACAATTGGCTATAAGAAGTTATTTAAGTGATAGAATGATGAAAAGGAAAGTACAGGAGGAAGAATTGCCAACTTTACTAGGTGAAAAGGAGGATGAATCAGATGAGAATGGAGTTAATTACAATTCTGAGCATGATACTTCACAGCAGGAGGAATTAGGTGATTCCACATCTCATGACCCTCCCCCCGCAATTAACCCTTCATGGGTGGAACAAGGGGGAGGGAGAGAGACAGAAACACAGTCAGCTTCTCCTGTAAAGCAGAATTTGACAAGATTAGAAAAAGCATTAATTAAAGCAAAAAATGAAGGAGAAGATATATCTGATTTTATAAATGCATATCCTGTGATTGAAGAGCTCAACTCCTCAGGTCAAAAAGAGAGAAAATACACTCCTTTTAATTTGGGAAAAATTAAAGATTTGAAAAAGGGTTGCACTCTTTATGGGGCTACATCATCTTATGTGAAGATGTTACTGAATAATTTGTCTTATGAAATCTTAACCCCGAATGACTGGAAATCCATCACTAAAACATGTCTTGAACCGGGACAAAATTTATTGTGGCTTTCAGAGTTTCATGAATTATGTAGGATTCAAGCCCAATGCAATAGGCAAACAGGAGCTATTGTACAAGTTGCTTTTGACCAACTAGCTGGTGAAGGTCAGTATGCAGAGAGTTCAGAACAAATTTATTATCCCATAACAGTGTATGAGCAAATTTCTAAGGCTGCAATAAAAGCTTGGAATTCTCTCCCTGGACAGAAAGATGGAAATAATGCTTTCACAAAAATAGAGCAAGGTCCCAATGAACCTTTTGCAGATTTTGTGGGACGTTTACAAACAGCTGTAATAAGAACCATTGGAGACAATGCAGCAACAGAAATAATGACTAGACATTTGGCTAAGGAAAATGCCAATGAGATTTGCAAGAGAATTATATGGGGGCTAGACAAAAATGCTCCTTTAGAAGAAATCATAAGATGCTGTGCCACAGTGGGCACAAATGCTTATTATGCCCAGACTATGATGAACATGGAAAGACAAGGTCCTTCTTGGCAGAGGAATTCTAGAGAAACTCGTCGATGTTTTCAGTGCAGAAAAAGTGGACATTTGAGAGCTCATTGTCGATATGGAGATAGAGTGAGAAGACAGGGTGAGAGAAAACCCAAAACCCCATGTCCAAAATGTAACCGAGGCTTTCACTGGGCCTCTAAATGTATATTGACTCAGAGGAATGAGAGGCAGGGCCCAGCTCTAAAGTATCAATCAAAGGATAGGTGGGGCATGATAGCAGCTGAGGTTACACCCAGAGAGACTTTAGAAATTCAGAACTCTGATGTCATCAACCAACAGAAAAGCAATCAGGATTACAGTTGGGAAGAATACAGGCCTTTTAAGACAACAAGACAATATCCAATGCAAACAGCTCCAATGTAATTACCAGATGATGAGGAGAAATCCCAAAAGTGGTAAACAGAAGAGAATTAGATAGGTTAACTGCTTGGGAAGAGGATCTGCTTATATTTCCACAGGTGGAAAAGGAATCAGATGGCTAACAATGAGACTGTCAAAAGAACTTTAAAATCTTCAGCTTTCAGTTCCTGAAAAACCAGCAAGAATCACTGGATTCCCTGAGATGAAAAATTGTTGATGAGACTTTTGCAGTACTTCAGAGCTTACAGGAATTATTAGATTCCTGGCGCATGAACTAATGAACAATGGATTCCTTATGGACTATTTCTAGGACTTATGGACATTTGTAAATTTTCAGGTCGATTTATGTTGTTACATTACTACTAGCCTGTGTTATATTACTTATGTGCTTATGTATTTTAAGCAATTGCAAGAATCATTGGATTTCTTGAGATGAAAGATTGTTGATAAGACTTTTGCAGTAGTTAAATTTTCATGTTGATTCATGTTATTTGTTACATTACCACTAGCCTGTGTTATATTGCTGTGTGCTTTTGTAAATTATGTATAATGCCTCCCATATTGATGGATTTATGTATACCATGTATATCTGTTACAAAGTTCTGGCCCATATTGATGGATTTATGTGTACCCCCTCAGGAACCCCCTATGTTTTAAAACAAAAGAAAGGGGGAGATGTTGGAATCCTTACTAACTGCTAAGTAGTTAGAGTTGATCTAATCTTACAAAAAGATGTTTTGGGCAGAACCTGAAACAAGGTACTAAGTAGAACTACCCATAATCCCTCTCTCTGGAAGGAGCATAAATAGGCCAATGGGCCAGTCGGAGAGTTCTAGAGAGGAAGACGCTACAAGTCGAGATTTCACCGGAATGACATGAAGACTGGAGCTGGCTGGAGGCTGAAGAAAGCAGAGGCAGAGGCTGAAGGACCAGACCTTTGGATTTAAAGACATTTGGAGAGAGCTCTTGGAACCAAGCAGAGAGATAGGCCTCTAAGCTAACCGGGCTATATTGGAAATAATAAAAGATCTGAACTTTTATCACCTGGCTGCTTTTTGAGAAGAAAAAGATCACAACAAATACCAAATGAAAAGCAAGAGAAGCATGATGGAAGAGAGATGTTTTTCCTATGGCTTACCAGCCCAATGAGAGCAATAATTGCTAAGTAGAGGGAAAGGGAGGAGACAGGGTTATCAAAACCAAAACCAAAACAAAATAAATAAAAAGGATAATTGAAGCTTGTTTTGAATGTTCAGAAGAGAGCATAAGGAAAGTCAAAATGAATTATATAGACTAAGCAGGACAATTCTGAAAGTTACACATTGAATTTCTTGTATGCTTAAAAAGAAAAGCAAGCTGTTATATAATAGAGATTCACAGCACTTTCATGTACAGTCTTCTTTTTCCTATTCTATTATATATATGGAACTGCTCATTTTACATGGAATTTGTTAAAATCAAAACTAAAAAGAGAATCATTGCAGCTACCAGCTTTGCCCACCTTGATCTCTTGACCACTTGAGTATGTGGACACAGGATCCACCTGGGTCACTTTTGAATAGGTGAGCTCAAGTAATCTCAGTTCCAGGCAGATAGTCTCAGACAGCCCCACAATCTTGGCTAAATCATAGTAGTTACTCTCTCCTTATATATGCCATGAAAGACAAGGAATTAGATTCTTTGCTAAATGGGAGAAAACTCCAATCAGATTACATTGGTTCTCTGTTTCCTGTACCTTGTGTGTGTGAAAGAAGATAGTGCTTTTTATTTGCTTGTTTATTTTTGGATTGATAGTATTTTATTTTTTGAAATACATGCAAAGATGGTTTCAACATTCACCTTTGCAAACCTCATGTTCTAAATTTGCCTCTACCTCCTTTTTCCCTAAAATAGCAAGCAATCTGATATAGGTTAAGTACGTGCAGTTCTTCTAAACATATTTCCATATGTGTCATGCTATACACAAAAATCAGATCAAAATTGAAAACAAACATGAGAAAGAAGAAATAACACAAGCAAAAAAACAACATAAAAGGTGTAAATACTATACCTTGATCCATATTCATTCTCCATAGTTCTCTCTCTAGATATGGATGGATGGGCACTTTCCATCACAAATCTATTGGAATCGCTCAAGGACAGAGGTTCTTAATCTGGGGTCAGTGAACTTGTCTTTTAAAATTTTATTTTGACAACTGTACTTCAATATGATTGATTTTCTTTGTAATTACATGTCTTTAATTTTATGTATTCAAAAGCATTATTTTGAGAGAGACGCATGGGCTACCAAAAGGGTCCATGACACAAAAAATGTTAGGAACCTCAGCTCCAAGGTATCTTAAGAGGAAAATGCCAATTCTAGATAGCAGTGACTAGGTCTCACTTCACTCCTCCAGTCAAATGGCATCTTATTCCAGGGCATATGCCCACTTCTAGGAGACACCATTTCTATTAAATCAAGCTGCTAAATCCTTTATATGACACACTAAGGTTTATAAATTGCTTTACACGCATCATTTTATTCAATTCCCTAAGCAATCCTATCCTATAGGTAAATACTACAGGAATTATTATCACCATTTTGCAGATGGTAGAATGTAGATGAGAAAACTAAGGTTGAGAAAAGCTAAATAAATTCCTAGGGTCATATAGTAAAGAGTCTGAGGTTAAAGAGAAAGGAGAGCAAAAGGAATACACTCATGTATAAAGGAGGAAGAATAAGGTGGAATGTGTTATTTCTCATCATTGTGGTGTGTGAGAAGGAAAAATGTACAAATATGAAAAAAGGGATAGGAGAAAGATATCTGATGAAGTTCACTTTTATCTGAAGTGGACAAAGAAGAATAAAATATACATATCAAAATAAAAAATATCACAAACTTGAAATGATCCAACCATTTGGAGAACAATTTGGAACTATGTCCAAAGGTCTATAAAGCTGTGCATACTCTTTGATCCAGTAATATCATTACGGAAAAGGACCCACATGTGCAAAAATGTTTGTGGCAGCTTTTTTTTTGTAGTGGCAAGAAACTGGAAACTGAGTGGATGCCCATTAGTTGGGGAATGGCTAAATAAGTTATGGTATATGAAGGGATTGAGAAAGCAAATTTATCTGAACAGAGAAATTAAGACCTAAAGATGTCTCTGAATCTAACCACAAGAATGTCCTTAGGGAATCACTATCCTCTTTCCCAGACTATGTTGGAGGTGGGAATTAGGGAGAAAGGGAACAAACATTTATTAAGTGGCTATTATGCACCAGATTCTGTGCTAATTGCTAGGATACAAAAAGAGGCAAAAAACAGCCCCTATCCTCAAGGCACTCTCAATTCAGGGGAGAAACTACACACACACACACACACACACACACACACACACACACACAAACAAGTTATATAAAAGATAACTAAGAAAAAAATAGAGCTGGATGACACTAGAATTAAGAGAGTTGGGATAGATTTGTAGTAGAAGATGGAATTTAGCGGGAATTTAAAGGAATCCAGGGAGGTGAGTGGGCAGAAATGAGGAGAAAAAATATTCCAGGTATGGAGAAAATACCAGAACCCAAAAGAAAGAATGTTTTATTTGTGGAATGGCCAGGAAGCTAGTGTCACTGAATCAAAGATTAAATGGTGGAAAGTAAAGTATAAGAAGACTGGAAAGACAGAAAGGGGCCAGGTTATAAAGGACTTTGAATGCCAAACAGAAGATTTTGTATTTGATCTTAAAGATGAAAGGGAGTCACTCGGATGTATTGACTATGGAGGTGACAAGATCAGACCTGTACTTTAGGGAAACCATTGTGGGTGGAGAATAGATTGGAGAGGTTAGAGCTATTGTTTGGTGGGACTAATATTAAGTAGGAACTGTGGTAACCTGTAAGCCTAATCCCCCTATACTTCCTAAAGTTTGAAGCAGAATGAGAGTGTTGGGAAGATTTTATCTTTGATGTATTAGGGAAAATCTTTGATATTTGTTCTTGCTATATCTTTGAAGAAAATATCCCACCTTTAAAGGTGATATTAAGTGAGTAAATAGAACCAGGTGCTAGTCATTAGGCATCTAAAATGGTTGAGATTCAAATTGATAATGGAGAAAAAAAAAGATTCCCTAAATTTTTCAGTGTAACAGAAAACATTCAGTAGGGAGGAGGAAAAGGAGGCAGGGACTAGAGGGTTAAAATCTAACAAACCTGGCCCTGAGACCATGAAGCAAGATTTTCTATGTAATATGCTAAGTATTTTTCAAAACTGAAAGCATTATATAAATGTCAGGAGTCAGTTATTATTGATGCTGAGGTGTGATATGATGGAATGAATTGAAAGAATTAGGAAAAATTTCTTGGAAAAAATTGCTATAAAGAAGAAAAGATTTAAGAGATGTAAAAGTATCTTGAAAAATGTAAACATACCAAAGTATTATTGTTATTATTTCTTTGTTGCCTTAGAGCCTCATGGATGATTGAATGAAAAGGCATTTAAAATTTTTATTTTTCTCAATTTTCATGTTTAAAATGTTTTTTTAAACATTCTTTTCTCCCTTTCTTTAATTTTTAGGTTATACAACTATAATCCTATTATATTTACACATTATTCATGTTGTGAAAAAAGAAGAAGAACAAAAGGGGAAAAACCACAAGAAAGAAAAAACAAGTAAAAAATAGTACTTCAATCAATATGTAGACTCAACAATTCTTCTGGATGTGGACAGCATTTTTCCATCACGGGTCTTTTATAATTGTCTTGGATTACTGTATTGCTGAAAAGAGCTAAGTCAATCATAATTGATCTTCACATAATATTGCAGTTACTGTATACAATGTTCTCTTGGTTCTGCTCACTTCACTTGGCATCAATTCATGTAAGTCTTTACAGGCTTTTCTGAAATCTGCCTGCTCCTCATTTCTTTTAGCACAATAGTCTTTCATTACACTCATATATCACCACTTGTTCAGTCATTCCCCAATTGATGGGCCTCCCTTTGATTTCTAATTGCTTGCTACAACAGAAAACTATAAATATTTTTGTGTATGTATGTATTTATGTATGTGTATATATGCCCTTTCCCCTTTTTAGGATCTATTTGAGATATGAATCTAGTAATGGTATTGCTGGATCAATATGTATGTATGTACAGTTTTATAGACCTTTGAATAGAGTTTTACATTGTTCTCCAAAATGATTAGATCTGTTCACAAATTCACCAATAATACATTAGTGTCTCATTTCTCTCATTTTTCCTTGAATATTTATCATTATACTTTTCTAATAGGCATGAGGCAGTACCACAGAGTTGTTTTAATTTGCATTTCTCTAGTCAATAGAGATTTAGAGCATTTTTTATATGACTATAAATAGTTTTAATTCTTCATCTGAAAACAGTCTATTCATATCCCTTGACCATTTATCAATTGGAGAATAATTTGTATTTTTATAAATTTGCCTCAGATCTTTATATATTTGAAAAATGAGGCCTTTATCAGAAACACTGGCTATAAAAATTGTTTCCCAATTTTCTGCTTTTTTCTAATCTTGACTGCATTGACTTTGCTTATGCAAAACCTTTTTAATTTAATGTAATCAAAATCACCCATTTTACATTTCAGAATGTTTTCTATCTCTTGTTTTGCTCATAAATTTTTCCCTTCTTCATAGCTCTGACAGGTAAACTATTTCTTGATCTCCTAATTTGCTTATGTTATCACCTTTTATGTGTAAATTATGTATCCATTTTGACCTTATCTTGCTATAAAATGTGAGATGTTGGTCTATGCTTAATTTCTGCCATACTATTTTCTACTATCCCCAGCAATTTTTGTAAAATACTGAATTCTTAGCCCAGAAACTGGAGTCATTGGGTTTATCAAACAGTAGATCACTGTAATTATTTATTACTAAATATTGCTACTTGTGTACCTAAACTATTCCACTGATCCAAATTCTATTTCTTAACTGGTACCAAAAAGGTTTTTTTCATTGTTTAATATTTTCAATTACATGTGAAATAATTTTTCACATTTGTTTTTAAAACTTTAAATTCCAAATTCACTTCTTTCACTCCCTCTTCCTGTCTCCTCTAGCATTAAGAAGGCATGTGTGAAGTTTTGCAAAAATTTCCATAAAAGTCATGTTGGGAAAGAAGACAGAGATTCCCCACTCCTCATCTCCCCTCCCCCCCAAAAAAAAACCCTCAAGAAAATAACAAAATAAAGTTTAAAAACATTTGCTTCAATCTGTACTCAGGCATAGTTTTTACTCTAGTATGGATAACACTTTTCATCATAAGTCCTTCAGAGCTGTCTTGGATCATTGTACCACTAACAATAGCAAAGTCATTCACAGCTCATCTTATAACAATATTGCTGTTACAATGAAATAACACATTTCATTTTGCATGAGCTCATGGAAGTCTTTCCAGGTTGTTTTTTTTTTTTTAAGAGCATTCTGCTCATTATTTCTTTTTTAAAAAATAATATTTTATTTTTCTAAAATATGCAAAGATAATGTTCCACATTCACCTTTGCAAAACCTTGTATTCCAAATTTTTCTCTTTTTCTCCTTCCCTCTTCCAGACAGCATGCAATCAGATATAACTTAAACATGGGTACTTCTAAACATATTTTCATATTCGTCATGCTACACAACAAAAAGTCAGCTCAAAAGAAAAAATGAGAAAAAAACCCCAAGCAAACAAAAACCAACAGCAACAAAAAAATGAAAATACCAATACTGTGCTTCAATCTACGTTCAGTCTTCATAGTTTTCTCTCTGGATGCAGATGACTCTTTCCATCATAAGTATATTGTTAATTACCTTGAACCATCTCATTGTTGAAAAGAGCTAAGTCCATCACAATTGATCATCACATAATTTTGTTGTTGCTGTATATAATGTTCTCTTAGTTCTGCTCACTTTACTTAGCCCCAGTTCATGTAAGTCTATCTAGAATTTTTCAAAATCAGCCTGCTTATCATTTCTTATAGAATAATAATATTCCATTATATGCATATATAGTAACTTATTAAGCCATTCCCAACTGATGGGCCCTCACTCACCTTTCAGTTTCTTGCTATTACAAAAAGGGCTGCCGCAAACATTTTTGCACATGTGGGTCCTTTTCCCTCTTTTATCATTTCTTTGGATACAGGCTCTGTAGAGACACTGCTGGATCAAAGGGTATGCACAGTTTTATAGCCCTTTGGGTCATTATTTCTTATAGCACAATTATATTCCATTATAATCATATACCATAATTTGTTTAGCCATTCCCCAGTAGATTGGCCTCCCCTCAATTTTCAATTTTTTGCCGGGAGAAAAGCACTACTATAAATATTTTTGTACATATAGGTCCTTTTCCTTTTTGAAAAAAATCTCTTTTGGAATGAATACATGGCAAGTAGTAGCATTGTTAAGCTAACAGGTATGCATGAGTTTATAGTCTCTTGGTGTAATGCTGGAGAAACTGAGCAAGATAGAGATTAGAGAGTATTTAATAATTTATTAAATGGGAGAGATTTACTGGAATCAAATGGATCCATGTGTGGTCCCAGGGCTGAATGAGACTATCATCTCCAAGAATCCAGCCAACAACCAGACTTCTCATTGACATATATACACGTGGCTCAGACGCAGAGGGTAGACTGAGGCAGGGGCGGAGTCAGGGTACTGAGAATAGGAACAGGATTCTGACAGGGTGGGATGAGTCACGTAGATGAGATGACATAGTCAGGGGGAGGCACCCCGGACATGGGGAGAGGCATCTTGATAAGATGGTATCTGACATTCGGATAGCTTGGGATGGGGAGAGGCATTCTGATATTCTGAAATATAACATCTGTTATTCTTATCAAATATTCTGATAAAGAGGGAGGGGAAGTTTTACAGAACTGAGAATCAAGGAAACCGAGGCAGGACTGAGTCAGGATAATTGGGGAAACTGAGTCAGGACAATAAAAGAGAACTGTGATATAACATTGGGTATAATTCCAAATTGCTCTACAAAATGATTGGATCAACTCATAATTCCACCAAGAAGGTATTAATATCTCATTTTCCCCACATTCCCTACGACATTTATCATTTTCCTTTTCTGGCCTATTAGCACATCTAATAAATATGAGGCATTTTCCTCATATTTATTCTTCAGAATTGTTTTATTTTGCATTTCTCCAATAAATAGTGACATAGAGTGTTTTTATTTCATAAGGCTATAAATAACTGATTACCTCATCTGAAAACTTCATATCTTCTGATCATTTATCATTTGGGAAATGATTCTTTTTTTTTAAAATACATTTTACTCAGTTCCCTATATGATTGAGAAGTGAGACCTTTATCAGACAAACTTGCTTCAAAATTCTTTTCTTTTTTTTTTTTTTTAAATTTTATTTTTATTTTTATTTTTTAATTTTTTATTTAATAATTACATTATATTGACACTCATTTCTGTTCCGATTTTTTTTTCCCCTCCCTCCCTCCACCCCCTCCCCTAGATGGCAAGCAGTCCTTTATATGTTGGATATGTTGCAGTATATCCTAGATACAATATATGTTTGCAGAACCGAACAGTTCTCTTGTTGCGTAGGGAGAATTGGATTCAGAAGGTATAAATAATCCGGGAAGAAAAACAAAAATGCAGATAGTTCACATTCGTTTCCCAGTGTGCTTTCTTTGGGTGTAGCTGCTTTTGTCCGTCATTTATCAATTGAAACTCAGTTAGGTCTCTTTGTCAAAGAAATCCACTTCCATCAAAATATGTCCTCATACAATATCGTTGTCGAAGTGTATAATGATCTCCTGGTTCTGCTCATTTCACTTAGCATCAGTTCATGTAGGTCTCTCCAAGCCTCTCTGTATTCATCCTGCTGGTCATTTCTTACAGAACAATAATATTCCATAACATTCATATACCACAATTTACCCAGCCATTCTCCAATTGATGGGCATCCATTCATTTTCCAGTTTCTAGCCACTACAAACAGGGCTGCTACAAACATTTTGGCACATACAGGTCCCTTTCCCTTCTTTAGTATTTCTTTGGGATATAAGCCCAATAGAAACACTGCTGGATCAAAGGATATGCACATTTTGATAATTTTTTGGGCATAATTCCAGATTGCTCTCCAGAATGGTTGGATTCGTTCACAACTCCACCAACAATGCATTAGTGTCCCAGTTTTCCCGCATCCCCTCCAACATTCATCATTATTTTTTCCTGTCATCTTAGCCAATCTGACAGGTGTGTAGTGGTATCTCAGAGTTGTCTTAATTTGCATTTCTCTGATCAATAATGATTTGGAACACTCTTTCATATGAGTGGTAATAGTTTCAATCTCATCCTCTGAAAATTGTCTGTTCATATCCTTTGACCATTTATCAATTGGAGAATGGCTTGATTTCTTATAAATTTGAGTCAGTTCTCTATATATTTTGGAAATGAGGCCTTTATCAGAACCTTTAACTGTGAAAATGTTTTCCCAGTTTGTTGCTTCCCTTCTAATCTTGTTTGCATTAGTTTTATTTGTACAAAGGCTTTTTAATTTAATGTAATCGAAATTTTCTATTCTGTGATCAGTAATGGTCTCTAGCTCATCTTTGGTCACAAATTTCTTTCTCCTCCACAAGTCTGAGAGATAAACTATTCTATGTTCCTCTAATTTATTTATAATCTCGTTCTTTATGCCTAGGTCATAGACCCATTTTGATCTTATCTTGGTATATGGTGTTAAGTGTGGGTCCATGCCTAATTTCTGCCATACTAATTTCCAATTATCCCAGCAGTTTTTATCAAATAATGAATTCTTTTCCCAGAAGTTAGGGGCTTTGGGTTTGTCAAACACTAGATTGCTATAATTGACTATTCTGTCTTGTGAGCCTAGCCTTTTCCACTGATCCACTAATCTATTTCTTAGCCAATACCAAATGGTTTTGGTGACTGCTGCTTTATAATATAGTTTTAGATCAGGTACAGCTAGGCCACCTTCATTTGATTTTTTTTTCATTAGTTCCCTTGAGATTCTCGACTTTTTATTGTTCCATATGAATTTTGTTGTTATTTTTTCTAGATCAATAAAATATTTTCTTGGAAGTCTGATTGGTATAGCACTAAATAAATAGATTAGTTTAGGGAGTATTGTCATCTTTATTATGTTCGCTCGGCCAATCCAAGAGCACTTAATATTTTTCCAATTATTTAAGTCTGACTTTATTTGTGTGGAGACTTTTTTATAATTTTGCTCATATAATTCCTGACTTTCCTTTGGTAGATAGATTCCCAAATATTTTATGGTATCAACAGTTATTCTGAATGGAATTTCTCTTTGTATCTCTTGCTGTTGGGTTTTGTTGGTGATGTATAAAAATGCTGAGGATTTATGGGGATTTATTTTGTAGCCAGCTACTTTGCTAAAATTATGAATTATTTCCAATAGCTTTTTGGTAGAATCTCTGGGGTTCTCTAGGTATACCATCATATCATCTGCAAAGAGTGATAGTTTGGTTTCCTCATTGCCTACTCTAATTCCTTTTATATCTTTCTCGACTCTTATTGCCGAGGCTAGTGTTTCTAGTACGATATTAAATAATAATGGTGATAGTGGGCAACCTTGCTTCACTCCAGATCTTACTGGGAAAGGTTCCAGTTTTTCCCCATTGCATATGATGCTTACTGATGGTTTTAAATATATGCTCTTGACTATTTTAAGGAAAAGTCCATTTATTCCTATGCTCTCAAGTGTTTTTATTAGGAATGGATGTTGGATTTTATCAAATGCTTTTTCTGCATCTATTGAGATGATCATGTGGTTTTTGTTTGTTTGGTTATTGATATAGTCAATTATGCTAATAGTTTTCCTAATATTGAACCAGCCCTGCATTCCTGGTATAAATCCTACTTGGTCATAGTGTATTATCCTGGTGACAATTTTCTGTAATCTTTTTGCTAATATTTTATTTAAGATTTTAGCATCAATATTCATTAGGGAGATTGGTCTGTAATTTTCTTTCTCTGTTTTCAGCCTACCTGGTTTAGGTATCAGTACCATATCTGTGTCATAAAAGGAGTTTGGTAGGACTCCTTCAATCCCTATTTTTTCAAATAGTTTATATAACATTGGAGTTAATTGTTCTTTAAATGTTTGGTAGAATTCACATGTAAATCCATCTGGTCCTGGGGATTTTTTCTTAGGGAGTTGATTGATAGTTTGTTCTATTTCTTTTTCTGAGATGGGACTGTTTAGGATATTTACTTCTTCCTCTGTTAGTTTGGGCAAGCTGTATTTTTGGAGGTATTTTTCTATTTCATTTAAGTTGTCAAATTTATTGGCATAAAGTTGGGCAAAGTAACTCCTAATTATTGCTCTAATTTCCTCTTCGTTAGTGGTGAGTTCTCCCTTTTCATTTTTAAGACTAACAATTTGATTTTCCTCTTTCCTTTTTTTAATCAGATTTACTAAGGGTTTGTCTATTTTGTTGGTTTTTTCATAGAACCAACTCTTAGTTTTATTAATCAATTCAATAGTTTTTTTACTTTCAATTTTATTGATCTCACCTTTTACTTTTAGAATTTCAAGTTTAGTGTTTGACTGGGGGTTTTTAATTTGTTCCTTTTCTAGCATTTTTAATTGCAAACCCAATTCATTGACCTTCTCTTTCTCTATTTTATACAAATAGGCCTCTAGAGATATGAAATTTCCCCTTATTACCGCTTTGGCTGTATCCCATACATTTTGGTATGATGTCTCATTATTATCGTTTTCTTGGGTGAAGTTATTAATTATGTCTATGATTTGCTGTTTTACCCAATCATTCTTTAGTATGAGATTATTTAGTTTCCAATTATTTTTTGGTCTACTTCCCCCTGCTTTTTTGTTGAATGTAATTTTCATTGCATCGTGGTCTGAAAAGGATGCATTTACTATTTCTGCCTTACTACATTTGAGTTTGAGGTTTTTATGTCCTAATATATGGTCAATTTTTGTATAGGTTCCATGAACTGCTGAAAAGAAAGTGTATTCCTTTCTGTCTCCATTACATTTTCTCCAGAGATCTATCATATCTAGCTTTTCTAGTATTCTGTTTACCTCTTTGACTTCTTTCTTATTTATTTTCTGGTTTGATTTATCTAATTCTGAGAGTGCAAGGTTAAGATCTCCCACTATTATAGTTTTACTGTCTATTTCTTCTTGCAGCTCTCTTAGTTTCTCTTTTAAGAATTTAGATGCTACCCCACTTGGTGCATATATGTTTAATATAGATAGTGCTTCATTATCCATGCTACCCTTTAGCAAGATATAGTGTCCTTCCTTATCTCTTTTAATTAGGTCAATTTTTGCTTTAGCTTGATCTGAGATCAGGATGGCTACCCCTGCTTTTTTGACTTCACCTGAAGCATAGTAGATTTTGCTCCAACCTTTTACCTTTAACCTGCATGTATCTCCCCGCTTCAGGTGTGTTTCCTGTAAACAACATATTGTAGGATTCTGGCTTTTAATCCATTCTGCTAACCGCTTCCTCTTTATGGGGGAGTTTACCCCGTTCACATTTATGGTTAGAATGACCAATTCTGTATTACTTGCCATCTTGTTAACCCCGGTTTATGCTTTCCTCCCTTCTTTCCCCTTTCCCCCCCTTCCAAGTATTAAGCTTGTGAGCACCCCTTGCTTCTCACAGCCCTCCCTTTTTAGTGTCCCTCCCCCTGCCTTAGAGTTCCTCCCCCTATCTTACCCCTTTCCCTCCCAGTTCCCGTATTCCCTTCCACTTAGCTTATTCCTTCCCTTTCCACTTTTCCCTTCTCACTTTTCAATGAGATGGGAGAAGTTTCACCATAGATTGAATATGTCTTAAGATTTTTCACTTAAAGCCAATTCTGAAGGCAGTAAGATACCCACTATATTCATCCCCCTCCATTCTTTCTCTCAGATATAATAGGTTTCCTATGCCTCTTCATGAGATGTACTACCCCCACTTTACCCTTTTTCTGGTACAATGTCCTTTCCACATCAATTTCTAGAACAAGGTATACATGTATTCTTTATACATCTATATAGTCAAAATATAGTTCCCAAGATTAATCTTTACCTTTTTAGATTTCTCTTGAGTTCTATATTTGTAGATCAAACTTTTTGTTAAGTTCTGGTTTTTTCATCAGAAATAGATGAAATTCGCTTACTTCGTTGAATGTCCATCTTCTTCCCTGGAAAAAGATGCTCATTCTCGCTGGGTAAGTTATTTTTGGTTGCATACCAAGTTCCTTAGCCTTTCGGAATATCATATTCCAGGCCCTTCGATCTTTTAATGTGGATGCTGCCAGATCCTGGGTGATCCTTATTGTGGCTCCTTGATACTTGAATTGGGTTTTTCTAGCCGCTTGCAATATTTTTTCTTTCACCTGAGGGTTCTGGCATTTGGCCACTATATTCCTTGGTGTTTTGATTTTAGGATCCCTTTCAGTGGGTGATCGATGAATCCTTTCAATGTTTATTTTTTCCTCTGTTCCTATGACTTCTGGGCAGTTCTCTTTGATAATTTCCTGGAAGACAATGTCCAGGCTCTTTTTTTCATCATGTTTTTCTGGGAGTCCAATGATTCTCAGATTGTCTCTCCTGGATCTGTTTTCCAGGTCTGTTGTCTTCCCCAGAAGGTATTTCACATTTTTCTCCATTGTTTGATTTTTTTGGATTTGCTTGACTGATTCTTCTTGTCTCCTCGAGTCATTCAATTCCACTTGTTCAATTCTGATTTTCAGTGAAGTATTCTCTTCACTCACTTTTTTAAAATCTTTCTCTAATTGTCCAATTGAGTTCTTTTGTTCTGTGGAATTTTTTTCCATTTCGCCAATTTTGTTTTTTAGAGAGCTGTTTTCTGTTTCCAGTTCACTAATCCTATTTTTCAAGGATTTTACTTCTTTATCCACTCTCTCTTTAACTTTCTCCAGGCTCTTTTGCCAAGCCTCCCTCTCCTTTTCCCAAGCTTCCTTCTCCTTTTGCCAAGCCTCACTCTGCTTTCCCCATTTTTCTTCTAGCTCCCTTGTGAGAGCCTTTTTAATCACTTCTATGAGGTTCATCTGTGCTGAGGAACAGACAATCTCCTCCTTTGGGGAATCACCTGGGGACTGCCTGTTTTTAGTCTCCTCAGGATTTAGAGTCTGCTCTCTATCTGTGTAGAAGCTGTCAAGGGTTAAAGTCCTCTTCAGCTTCTTGCTCATTCTGTCTATTAATCAGAGACAAACTACCAAAGAAAAACAGAAAAAACTGGAGTCTTTCTTTGGGGGGGGGGCTGGGTGTGTTATCGAGCTTCCTCTACAGACTGCAGGTGGCAGCAGTGAGGCACTAGCAGGACTGTGCTGCGCCTGCGCTCTGAGATCCCAGAGCGTGCTGAGTCACTGAGGGGGGGAAGGGGGGGGCGGCCAGGTCCTGAGAGACTCCAGCTGTTTGCGGTTGTGTTCTTCAGCCCCGGTGTTTTTAGCTTCTCTGCTGGGCTGTTGACTTGCTGCAGGTTCCAAACCTGTAGCGAAGCTCTCCCCGCAGAGATGGCTACGATCACTCCCCACCCCCTCTCAGCTCTGCTCCCGTGCTCTCCCTGCCGCTGCCCTCAGCCTGCGCCCGATCTAAAACCGCCCCAGCCCTCCAGTAAAGACAGACCTTTCTTGGCGGATCTCAAGGATGGCTTCTCTTGGTAACTATTTGTGGGTTTTTTTCAGTCAAGCATTGATTCAGAGGCTTGTAATGAAGTGGATAGTGAGAGAAAGCGCGGAGCTTATGCAACTGTGAGCCTCCTCTCCGCCATCTTAACCGGAAGTCCAAAATTCTTTTCACAATTACTATTGCTAATTATTTCCCCCCCATTTATTCTGTTCTCTCTCCTTTCATCGTAATCTTTTTCAAAGGTGTTTTGCTTCTGACTACCGCCTTCCACAATATGCCCTTTCTTCTATCATCTTCTCCCTTTCTTGTATCTCTCCTCCTGCTTTCTTGCAAGATAATATAGATTTCTATACCCAATTGAATATGTATATTATTCCCTCTTTGAGCCATTTCTGATGAGAGTAAAGTTCACTCACTCCCTTCCTCTTCCCCTCCACTATAAAAGCTGTTTCTTGCCTCTTTTATGGTAGATAATCTACCCCATTTTAACTCTCCCTTTCCCTTTCTCTCAGTGCGTTCCTCTCTCGCCCTTTAATTTTATTTTTAGATATTATCTCTTTATGTTCAACTTACACTTGTGGCCTGTGTACAAACACAAACACACACACACACACACACACATATTATATACTTGCCCTACTAATGAGAAAGTTCTTATGAGTTAAAAGTATCACCTTCCCATGTAGGAACATAAACAGATTAATTTTATCAAGTTCCTGGTATTTCCATTTCCTGATGAACTTTTTATATCTCTCTTGAGTTTTGTATTTGAAAGTAAACTTTTCTATTTGGTTCTAGTTTTTTCATCACAAATGCTTAAACAGTCCTCTATTTCACTGAAATATCAATTTCCCTCCTGAAAGATTTATACTCAGTTTTTCTGGGTAGGTGATTCTTGGTTGTAATCCTAGCTCCTTTACTCTCCTGAACATCATATTCCAAGCCCTCTCACTTATTAATGTAGATGCTGCTAAATCTTCTGATATATTTACCATAGCTCCAACATACTTGAATTGTTTATTTCTGGATATTTGCAATATTTTCTCCTTAACCTGGGAGTTCTAGAATTTGGTGATAATATTCCTGAGAATTTTTATTTTGGGATCTTTTCCAGGAAGTGATTAGTAGATTCTTTTGATTTCTTTTTTATTCACTGGTCTTAGAATATCAGGGCAATTTTCTTCAAAATTTCAATTTAAGCAATTGGGGTTAAGTGACTTGCCCAGGGTCACGAAGCAAGTGAAGTATTAAGTGTCTGAGATCAGATTTGAACTCAAGTTCTCCTGACTCCAGGGCTGTTGCCCTATCCACTGCACCATCTAGGTGTCTCTCTCTTTGACAATTTTTAAAAAGATGATGTCTAGGTTCTTTCTTTTGATCACAGCTTTTGGTAGTCCAATGGTTTAAAAATTATCTCTCCTTGATCTATTTTCCAGGTCATTTGTTTTTCCAACAAGATATTTCACATTTTTTCTATTTTTAAAATTTGTTTTATTTTATTTTTTCTTTATTTCTCATAAAATCATTAGCTTTCATTTGCTCAGTTCTAATTTTTAAGGAATTATTTTCCTCAGTGAGCTTTTGTACCTCCTTTTTCATCTGGTCAAATTTGCTTTAGAAGTCATTCTTCTCCTCATCAGTTTTTTGTACTTCGTTTTTCATTACTCTCATTTCTCTTCCCAATATTTCCTTTACCACTCTTACTTGATTTTCTCTTTTGAGCTCTTCCATAGCCAGAGACCAATTCTTATTTTTCTTGGAAGCTTTGTATGTAGGAGCTTTGACTTTGTTATCTTCTTCTGAGTGTATGTTTTGAGCTTTACCACCATAATAACTTTCTATGATGAGAATCTTTTTTTGTAGTTTGCTCATTTTTCTATTATTTGATTTTTAACTCTTTATTAAAGTAGGACTGTTTCCAGGGTGTCTCAAGTTTCAGGGTTTTTGTACAGCTGTTTGTAGAGATACTTTTAGGGATCTGTAAGTTTTCAGTTCTTTCAATTTATAAACTAAGGAGAAATATGTTTAATGCTCTACTGCTCCATGTTCTGGTCTATGGGTAACCACAAGCACTCTTTTCTGCCCTGGAACTATGGGGAGCATCCCCACTCCACAGTTGGTCAAGATTCAATATTGCTACTACTGAGTAAAATGTTCTCCTGGTTCTCTCACTTCACTTCATCAGTTTGTACAAGTTTTCCAGGTTTTTCTGAAAGCATTCTGTTCATTTCTTATAGTACAATAGTATTGCATCACAATCACAAAACACAACTTGTTCAGTTATTCCTCAATTGATGGACATCCCCTCAATTTTAAATTCTTAAACTATTAAATATGTACCAAACATAATAAACAAGCTTTTGCATATAGTTACAAAAATAAAGATGATTTCTGCCCTTGAAGAACTTAACATTCTAATAGGAGGTAGGGATCAAAGAGAGAACTTTTGGTTTGGAAAGTTAAAGAGTGAGTAGGGATATAGGAGAATAGATTAACATATCCTCACAGAATGGATTTGATTATGGAATGGAAGGAGTAAGTAGAGAGATGAAAGAAGGAATGGAGGGAGAAGGGGAGATAGACATAATGGGCAACTAGCAATTAAGAGAGTGGAGTCTAAGGGCCAAAGTTCTAAGTATGAACAAGTTAAAATACTCTAAAGACGATTAGAGAGTGACATAGTAGATACTCTGTTAATCTGGTTGACCAGTCTTCTACTATCTGCTTCTTTAGTCTTATTTCCGTCCACTTACTACTCAAACTATTATCTTACCTCTTGAAACAAACTGTTTCCCCTATGTATTTGTTTATATTGCCTATTCTCAGAATCTCCCTTCCTTATTCTCCAGCTCATCCCAGTCTTCTCCATCTGTGGAAACTTTTAGGGCCCAGTTCAAATGATATCTCCTCATGTAGCCTCCCTAGCCATAAATGTACGGATCTGATAGTCATTAAACTTTGTATTCTTTCAGCAGCTTTTAGCAGTCCCAGCTTGAAAACAGAAGAGGAATTTCACATCCCAGAGAGAAGTAATCTGGAGATCTGGGTGGATCAGGTAGAGAGAGAGGGGAAAAGAAAATGAGAACTGAATTTAACTCAAGAAAGTGCACTATGTAAGGTGTGGCCTCTCACTTATATCTAGCTCACACCAATACTATCATTTCAGTATTCAATGTTCATTTGGAGAGAAATATCATCTTCCAGGTGCTGAAGCTTTAGCATGCCATAGAATGGGAAATCTTGTAAAATCTTTAATAGTTCCCCAAATGCTGGGCCATGGTAAGGTACAACTCAGGGGATGGACAGGAATAGATTTTCTATCTCTAGCTCTGAAAGTTTGGGAGGTATCAGTTTTGAGAAATGGGTGGTAGGAGCATTATTTTAAATAAATATTTTTCCTTTTTCTATGATGATACCTATATTGTTCTGTCTTGATAAAGACATTCAGTGGAAATCCATTCTGAGCAATGGGTTAAGAAAAAGCTACTTTCTGAATGCCACAGATCTGATTTCCTAATAGACCTAGAGAAACTAGTGCTGTTAACCCATCACCCATCACCCATCACCCAACGCTTCCGATCAGGATAACAGAGGACAGGATACTCTATATCAGGGTTCACCGTTATTGCAGCAGTTTTTTTCATGCTGCCTTAAACAGAGGCTTGATAATAAAACCTCTGTCACCGTATGCCCAGGGACACTAGAAACCAACTCAAGCAACTGCCTGTGGTAGGAAGCAAGCCTTCCTTCCTACCAGAGCTGGCTCTGTCCCCCTTCCTCAGTCACAGCCTGCCTGCACCTCGTGAGCTCAGCAGGAACTGCCCCCGATGGTATCTGGTTTCCTAGATTAGCGAGAACTCTCTCAACTGTAGATCCATGATAAATCAACTAAACTTCAAGGAGGCCCCGTTTAAGTATGGGGGGCAGGGAACAGGAAAAGGTTAAGCGAGGGGTCTGGGCATCCTGAAAATGAGCAGCCACTGTCTCCTGTAATAGGCTCTCCATGACTCCGACTCCCACCCCAGTACCTTAGCCATCCCCCACCGCCTTTCACACATACCAGGTGCTGCTGTGATTTCCCAGAGTAGAGCCTGCAGGTGTTTAATTAACAATCTTCCTTCCTACTTCCTTGCTCCTGATTTCCAGTCCCATCCCTACCCCCATAGGCCCTTGCTCTCCCACAATAAGGAGGGTTCCTGCCTAACCAAATAAAGATTGTAGGAGAAATAGAAGGAAACCATTTTATTTAAATGTCGCCATCCTGGAAGCCTCCTATTTTTGTTTTTCAAAAAATCATCTTCACTTCCCTTTCCATTCCCCCTCCCCAAAATGTCTCTATCTGCCTTCTTATCCCTAAACTACACCTAGTCCTTTCCATATGTGATACTGCTTATTGTCACATGTTCCCATATGTCTTCTTAGGCTGTAACCTACTAGCAGGCAGAGAATTGGCTACTGAATCATGGTTCTGGATGGGACTTTAGTGGTGTCCAAGCAAACACCTTCATTTTACAGATTTGGAAACTGAAGTCAAAGAGGTTAAATGACTTTTTCATAGTCATACAGTTAGTATGAGAAGCAGAATTTAAACCCAGATCCAAAGTTAGTGTTCTTTCCATTCAACCATGTTGTTTCCTATTAAAGGAGGTTTTTACTGATACTCTTTACCCTTTACCAGGTCATTTTCCAATAAACTCTGCCTCACCCCCAACTAAATTCTCCCTTGATTTTTCTTTTAAATAATATTTTATTTTTTCCAATTACATGTAAAGACAAATTTTAAAGTCCTCCCCTGTTAACAAAGAAAAACAGGACAGCAAAACTGATCAACGTAGCAAACTCATCTGATAGCACATTTCTCCAGAACAGAGAGAAGTATTTTATCTATTGATCAATGCAATTAATCTGAGCTTCACCATTTTTAGTATTGTTATTTGTATCACTGTAGTCATTGTATTAAGTTTCATTTCATACATGTGTTCCTATGTTTGGAGTTCTCATATTTATAATTTCTTACTAAATATTATTATGTCATGTAAGTCTTTATGGTGGCCAAATGTTTCTTGTTAATGAACCCATTTCATAAACAGGAAAACAAGGACCCCAGTGGGAAAGTTCCTAATTATCAGACATCATCCATTGTAAATTTCCCCTCTGAGCCATCAGTTACTGGAGATGTTTGGGTTTAAATGGTATTGGGGGGAAGGAGGAAAATAATGGGGGGGAGGGTCATCAATTTTCCTCTTGGGATTTGCTTCCAAAAGACAGAATTGGTTGTATTAAGAATATAGCAGCACTGCACTAATCCAACATGTCTTGGCTTTCTTTTTATCCAAATTCCTGTGCTCAAAATTGGGCATTACTTAAAAATTGAACTCATGACTCCAAAACAAGGAAGATTCTAATATATTACCTTGCTTTTCATGCTTATCCTACATCCAAACGTTAGAAAGACTCCACCAGCCCCTGGGTGTCCTTTCCAGTTAGCATCTAGTCCTTCCACCCCTTCAGGTCATGTTGGGCTGACCCTTCCTGGAAAAAATTCTTGGCTAAGCTCCTCTGGCCTTTTTCATGTTCATATCATTGAGTCTCAAGGTCCCTGGCAGCTTCATTCTTTAGTGTCTATGTTAAACTGATCACCGACCAGGGACTTTAGCTCTCAAAGCTGGGAAATAAAGAGGAACCTTGGGGAAATCTTCCATATCTTTTCAGAGGAAGAGAATTGGGGTGGGGGTGGGAGAAGACTGAAGCCAAAATTCACATGCCTTTAAGCTTATATATTCCAAACAAAGGCAGCAGTCTGGAGAACTATCTCACAATAGAACTCCACTGGAAACCTCAGAAATAACTCCTGTGCCAAGGGAGACCATCACTGGCAAAAAAGGGAATTTTCCAATCAATCTTCTTTCCCCTGGACACCAGACAAAGTCTCAGATGACTTATGTGTTAGAGCTAGGGTGAGAGAGTCAGGGAGGAGGGAAAGGGATATGATGGGTACCACCTGGATTAACCAGATGCCTAGAGAACAAGGCCCTTAGTGAGACAAGAAAGGAGAGAAAGAAGCCCTGCTAATGACAATTTTGGATTGGATAAGGTTGTAACCAATTCTCTGAACTGTTAAATTTAATTGTTGACCTAATTCACTGTTCTTATCACAAATAATTCAGGAAGGTGGGCACAGACCAAAGTAGTCTGTGGCTGAAAGTATATACCAGAAGACCAGGATTTCAATCTTCTTCCAATTCCTTAATACTACTAATAATAACAATAATAGCAAACATTTGTATAGCACTTAGTATATGCCAGGCTCTATGGTAAGCATTTCACAATTATTATTTCATTTATTTCTCGCAACAACCCTAGGAGGTCTGTCCTATTATTGTCTCTATTTTACAGATGAGGAAATAGAGGTAAATAGAAATTAAGTGATTTTCCCAGGGTCATATGGCTAGTAAATATCTGAAGTTAGATATGAACTCAGGTTTTCCTAACTTCAAGCCTAGCCCTCTTTTCCACTGTGTTAGCTAGCTTTCCCTTGTGCAATATGCTGTGAATTTCTGGTTTTTCATTTTTATACAGAGGCAATTCTTATAAAAACAAGTACTCAGGGGAGTAGGATTCTTGCTCTCTCTGTGTTGGACAAGTTGACGAATTGTGACATGAACCAACAGAATCATAGAAGAGTGGAAAAAGAGCTGACATATGAATATCTGCTACAAAATCCTTGATAAGTAATCTTAAGAATCTATCTGAAGGCCTCTAAAAACAGCCCATTCTGTTTTTGGACAGCAATAGTATTTGGAAGGCTGTCCTAATATTGAAATGAAATAAAGGAAAGAACTTCCCCAAACAATTTCCTTCAATGCTCCAACTGAAGAGGATGAATGCTTTTGCAATGGTTCTCAAACTTTTGTTCTCAGTATCTTCATGTTGTTAAAAAACTATCAAGGATCTGTTCAAAGAGGTTTTGTTCACATGGATTATATGTATAGCTATTTATTATATTAGAAATAAAAAATGATTTTGAATTTGTAGACCCTCTGAAAGGGTTTCAGAGACCCCCAACAATTCTTTGGACTACACTTTGAGGACCACTGCTTTATAGTATCTTCTCTGAGTGCTACAAAGTCTTTGATAGATACTATTCTAAGAATACCAGCTTTCTAAGGCTGGAAAAGTAACTAAAATAAAGGCAGAAACATTGCTGATAGAAAGTGTTACAGCAGCCCTCTTTGTAGTGGCCAGAAATTGGAAACTGAGTAGATGCCTATCAATTGGAGAATGGCTGAATACATTATGGTATATGAATATTATGGAATATTATTGATCGGTAAGAAATGACCAACAGGATGATTTCAGAAAGGCCTGGAGAGACTTACACGAACTGATGCTTAGTGAAAAGAGTAGGGCCAGGAGATCATTATATACTTCAACATATTATATAATGACCAATTCTGATGGACCTGGACATCCTCAGCAATGAGATGAACCAAACCAGTTCCAATGGAGCAATAATAAAGTGAACCAGCTACACCCAGTGAAAGAACTCTGGGAGATCACTAAGAACCATCACATTGAATTCCCAATCCCTATATTTTTGCCTGCCTGAATTTCTGATTTCCTTTACAGGCTAATTGTACAATATTTCAGAGTCCGATTCTTTTTGTACAGCAAAATAACGGTTTGGACATGTATACTTATTTTGTATTTAATTTATACTTTAATATATTTAACATGTATTGGTAAAAAAAAAAAAAGAAAGTGTTACAGAGCAATAAAGAGAACTATTTCTGAATAGTTCATAGTATATGCCTTCCCACTGAAAAGCTAAAAAGGTTTTCCCCTTAATAAACTAGCTTAGTGGTCCACTCAGATTTTTATTTAATTTTAATTAATAAATAATTTAATAATTAAACAGAAGTACATTTTTAAAAAAATTCCTTTAAAAGCTCAAATAAGCTCCATTTTTATCAATCAGTATCATTACTTTGAGCACATTTCCATTTTGACTCAAATGGGCTGAGAGGAAAGGAGACCTGGGTTATTTTTTTGTTTTGCTTTGTTTTGATCTCTAAATCTCTCATTATATGACTGTGTCACCTTAGGCAGGTCTTCTTTGAACCTCAATTTCATCACCTGTCAAACTAGATGAATTCTAAGATTTCTTCCAACATTATGTGATCTTCATAACATTAGGTGATCTCTTAAATAATAAACGTTAGAACAACAATATAACAGAGTAACTATGAGTAGGATAATAAATCTAGGGCTAGATTTAGCACTCAGAAGTCTTCTAGCCCAATGCTGTCATTTGAGGAAATTGAGGAAACAAGCTCAGGAAAGTCTATGGTTTCTCTAAGGTCACCCATGTAGTAAGTTTTTGAGGGAGCATTAGGTCCTCTGAATCCAGAGTCAATGTTCATTCCTACTGTACCATACTAGAAACTCTTTTCTAGCTCTTATCTTTATAAGCTAATGGAGAGATTGCAGTTAGCTGGAATAGTTTAATCACTTCCTAAATCAAATGAGTTGGGATGACCTACCTTTGAACAAGAGATGGGATTTAGTTCACTGGACAGGAAAAGGAAGAGCATTATGGGATAAGCAAACAGTTTTTGCAGAAATTCAGAGGAGGGTATGTTTAAGGGACAGAAAGCAGACCATATTGAGTGATGTACAATTGAGAAATAAAGGTCAAAGATAGGAGGAAGAAATATTAGGATCTTGAATGCCAGGCTGAAATGCTTAGATTAAGGGAGAAGAACACAATATTTTTGAGGAAGGGCTAATGCCCACTGACGAATAGTTTTAACAAGATAAGTTTGGCAACAACATATAGAACATATTTGAATGGAGAGAGAATAGAGGTGGAAATCTAAACAAGTTCAGATATGAACAAGGAGACATCTTAAAATAGATTAGTGACAGTTAGTATAGAAAAGGGATGATTTTAAAAGATACAATAAAGAGAGTGTCAACAGGATTTAAAATCATAGAATCCTATAATTTAAAGTGAACCCTTAAAGTCACCTAATTCCAACTTCCATCTATAGTAGTGTGCCTTTTTTTTTAATATCTCTGTCATCCAGGCTCCATGTAACCATTTCCAGTGAAGGAGAACTTATTACTTTGTGAGGCAGTCCTGTTCTCTTATTGGGATGTAAAGATAGAACAAGTCAAAAATTGATGATTGAGGAGAAGCGTGTTGGCATTAACAAATATAAGGAAGTGTGGAAGGAGACACTGGAGAAGGCAAAGATAAGCCATTTTAGAAAAGTTGAGTTTTAAGTAATAATGGGACAACAAAGTAAAAATATTTTATTCATTATTTATTTTTAAATTTTATTAATTTAATATTATGAATTACCTTAATTAATAAATAAATAAAATTATAAATTAAAAGTAATTACATTAATTAATTAAAATATTGGTTTAAATTTAATAATTTATTCTATTAGGTAGCTCAGCAGATTAGAAGTAATGATTGAAATTCTTTGAATGGATGAGCTGTCTGACTGAGATAGTATAGAGAAAGAAGGATGAGAACAGAAGAAAGCCTTAGGATAAGTTCTTATTTGAGGGAAGGTGGCACAGTAGGTCAGAAAATTCCAAGCTCCCCAGATCTCCCCCACAAACAAGAAAAAATTGCATCTCAGGATGAACACAGAATGGTTAAAAACAAGGAAGAATTGAAGCAGAACAGTGGTCTTCCCAGGACAATCAGAGAAGCTCTGAAATAAAATGCCAGGATGGGGGTTTGGTCCCTGTGAAGTATAAATACCTCCAGGTTAGTTCTGCTGAAACAAGGAGTAGTGGCAGCCTCAGTCCCAGCCACAGGAACTTTCACATCCCAGACAGTGTGGGAAGTCAAGAGTCTGAGTGAGGGAATCTCTGTTGATAAGGAACATAGGCCCAGCTGTGCTGCTGAGATGCAACCCTTGGCAAAAAGTAACCAACACATCCCCAGTGAGTGCAGAAGCAGTGAGGCACTGCCCATTGGCTGTGGGCACATACAAAAGAATAGAATTCTTGGTTTGCGGTTCCAGGCTAGAGGGCAGAACTGAAGGAAGACCTGAAGTCAGCTCAAGACCCAGGATTTAGAGGTGATTATATATATAAATGAGTAGGCAAAGAAGGAAGAACCCAACCATAGAAAGTTAATACGGGAACAGGGAAGACCAGATTCATCTTCAGAGGAGGATTTTGAAATTAAAAAAAATCTCTCTTACTCCAAAAAGTAATGTCAAATGGTTTACCTGCCCCAAAAGAATTCAAAGAACTCAAAAAAGCTTAAAAATCAAATGAGAGGGATTAAGGAAAAACTAAAAAACAAAAGCAAAAACAACAATCCAAGAAAAACAAAAAAAAATTATATAAAGTTAACCAATTAAAAAAAGAAATCCAAAATCTTAAGGAAGGAAATGACTCCTTCAAAAACTAGAATTGAGCAAGATTCCAAGTTTGGGCAAGAAATCAAGATTAATAAAACTAAATAAAAAGAATGAAAAAAACAGAAGAGAGTGTGAGATATCTCAAAAAAAAATAGATCTGGAAAATAGATGAGAAGAAAAAAGCATAAGAATAATTAGACTACCTGAAAGCTATGACCAAAAAAAATCTTGATGTAATAATACAAGAAATAATAATTTTAAAAATTGTCCTGAAATGTTAGAACAAGAGGGGAAAGTAGAAATGGAAAAAATCCACCAATCACCACCCTAAATGAACTCTTATGAAGAAACCCTATAGAAATATCATAGCTAAATTCTAAAATTCAGATCAAGGAGAAAATATTACAAGCATATATCAAAGAGCCAAAGAACTAAGGTTGCAGCCAAAAATATCATAAGCAAAATTAAACATAATACTGAATGAAAAAAAGACACTTAATGAATTGTCAGACTTTCAGGATTTTTTTTTTTTTTTTTTGCAAAAGTATCTCAATTTAATAGAAAATTTAGCATGTGATATCCAAGAGCAATATCAAGTAAATATCAGGTAATCAGAGCTTAATTTCAAGGAACTCAAAAAGGATAAACTGTTTATGTTTCATATGTGGAAATGTAAATCATATTGCAAGATTGTCATTAGTAAGTGGTTAGTTCAAAAGAAAGATTGGGGTAGAGCTGAGTATGATGTGATTCTAAAAAACAAAACTGTTGGAATCTTTACAAACTGCTAACTCATTAGAGTTGATAGATTATTGATCTGATCTTACAAGAAGATGTTTTGAGCCAGAACCTGAAACAAGGTACTAAGTAAAACTAATTGATACAATGCTTGTGTTCACACCTTTACTCATTGGAGTTCATGCGTTTGGGAGATTTCAGGCTTTAGTATGAGATATCCAAATTCACATCTCCCTTGAAGCTCTTAGGGCCAGAGAGCACTATGGGAGAAAACCCATAATTCCTCTCTTGGGGTGAACACATTCCAGGCGGCCCTGCCCTTCACAAAGAAAAGAGAACTCTCCCTGGAGCTCCTGCTGGCTTGAAAAAGGTAAAAAAGACTAATAAGATTATATGAATGAGTTGCAAGAGCAAGAATTGACACAGAGGAATTAGATTAGAGAGGAGGACTGGTAATTTTGGAATCTTTCAAGAGAATGGATTTTTTTTAAATTAAAGCTTTTTATTTACAAAACATATGCACAGTTAATTTTTCAACATTGACCCTTGCAAAACCTTCTGTTCTAAATTTTCCCTTCCTTCCCTCCACCTCTTCTCCTAGATGGCGGGTAGACCAGTACATTAAATTGCCTCCTTGTAGCATTGTACATTAAAATGTTCCCTTCTTTGAAAAGAAACTTAACAATATATTAGCCATATTAATTAATATTGTTTTGGACTATTTAAAATTTAACAACTAAATAGTATAAGGTTGTAATATTGCTGTGGTATAAAAAATGATGAGTTGGTAGATTTAGAAAAATATGGAAAGACTTGGACCTAAGAAGGATGATGTTATCTACCTTGAGAGAAACAAAGGACAAGGAAGCATAGTACAATTTTACATAGATGTATATGAAATACATATGTATGATTACAGATATCTATACATATATGTATGTGTAAATATGTATATACACACGTGTCTATATATATCCATTCTTAACTGTAGCCTGCTTGGAGGAGATGAGGGGGCAAAGGGGAAAGAAAGAATAAAGAAAAAAGTGCACAGCAGAGAACAAAAGAAAATCTACAAGGAAGCAAAGAAAAAATGGATAGCTCTAAATACGAGTAGTATTTATTATATATGCTTTTCTTCAAATGGAAATGTATTGTTTCATATTTTGAATACTCTCATGTTCTACTATGCACATGACAATGTTTTTTCTTTTTCTACTTTTTCTTTTTTCTAATGTTAGTTAAGTTTTAAATAAATACATAAACAATTCTCATTTGAAATCAGAAAAATAAAATTGAGTCACAGAAGAATGAGAAGTTAGACAAGAACAGGGACAATTGAGGAAAAACTAACATAATGATCTCAGCAGCAGTTAGCAAGCTCTATATTCCAGACTTGCCTAGGGTTACACAGCTAGGAAATGTTAAGTGTCTGAGGTCACATTTGAACTCAGGTCCTCCTGACTTCAGGGTTGGTGCTCTATCCACTGAACCACCTACCTGCTTCTCCCCTCCCCTCCCCCGCCCCTGATTTCTTTATTAAAAAAAATTTAAAAATAAAAAATGATTTTCTCTTTCACCTATTCCCCCATCTCACTGAAAAAGAAAAAGAAAATTTCTTGTAACAAATATGCATAGTCAAGCAAAATAAATTTCCACGTTGGCTGTGTACAAATGTGTGTGTGTGTGTGTGTGTGTGTGTGTGTGTGTGTGTTTCATTTTGCCTCCTTTATATATTACTTCTCTCTCTGGAGGTAGAGAATATATTTGATGATCAGTCCTCTAGAATCATGGGTGATTGCTGGATTGATTATAGTTCTTAAGATTTTCAAAGCTGTTTGTTTTTACGATGTTGTGGTATCTCTTCTTTTCTGATTATTTCATTCATCAGTTTGGTAAAAATGAACAATTTTGAAGACTTATAAAGAGATTTTGATATAATTTTCTTTTTTGTTCATTTTTTTCTGACTCGTCACATCTTTCCATGTCTCTGAAACCATCTATTGTCCTGTTTCTTACAACACAATATTATTCCTTCACATTCAAATACCACAACTTATTCATTCATCTCTAAAGGATGCAAAAGCATTTCTTTCTAACCTTAAATCAGCAGCAACTATGCTAATGGATCATTTTCTTGCCTCTTCTCCTTAAAAAAAATTACAGGATCACAGAATTAGTGTTGAAAGCCTTCCTAACCCATTTTTGCAGCTTATAGATGTCACAAACACCTTGTTGGAAGTCAGCCTTAAAGGTGACATTTTGCATTCCCAAATCAATGGCTTTTTAAAAAATAGTTAATTCACAATAAATACAATGATGCTCTATATCATTGCATAATGGTAAGGATGTAGTTTACTGTGGAATGTCACTTGTGAAAGCTTGTCTATTCCCTTCTAATATTGTCAACATGAAAACTCTTGATGCATGCAGAGATTATTCTAATCTGTAGTCTACAGTCAATAATTATTGATGTTTTCTTTTTTTTTTTTGTTTTAAGTAAGAACATTTTATATTGTTTCCATATGTTTGCAGTCTTCCCTCTTTTCATACACTTTTGAGACTCAATCATTCAGTACCTTCAAGACAAGAATTCTAAAAGTACAGATGAAGAGAAAATACTTTCTAAGCATAGAAAAAGACTTGTGTCATTGAAAAAAGAGGAAGATGGAGTATTGAGTTTGGGAACAGCCAAATGTCCTGTTAGGCTAGAATGTAGAATTCACGAAGGGGGGCATGAAATAAAGTTGGAAAGGTAGGTCAGAGTCAGATTAAGGAAGGCCTTAAATGCCAAAGCTAAGGTGTTTGCATTGTCTACAGGCAGCAGAGAACCAACGACCCTTTCTTTTTTTTTTCTGTTAGCAAGGCAGTGACATTGTGTTAGACCTATGCCTTAGAAAAATGATTTAGGCAACTACATGAAGAATGGAATAGAGATGGGATAGGCTAGAAGCAGGGAGACAAATTAGGTAGTCATTATAGTCATCTAAGTGAGAGGTGATGAGAGCCTGAACTAAGGTAATAATTATATAAGTGGAGAAATAGGAGAGAAATGAATTGACATGATCTAATAACTGTCTGGATGTAGGAAATGAGGAAGAGGGAAGAGTCAAGGATCATAAAAGCAGAAGGGAATTTTTCTCTCAATTAATACAATCTTCTTGACAGGCATTTTCTGTTAAATGCTTTAAGTGAGGGGGAGTTCACTTTTTCATGATAAAGTCATATTTTTTGTTATAAAGTTCTTCCTCATATTAAAGTGAAATTTGTCTCCCTGTAACTTGCATTGAGAATGAACAATTCTATACTCTCTCATATGGAAGCCCTATAAATATTCGAACATAGGAATCATGTCCACCTTAAATATTCTCTTTAAAAGACTAAACATCTCTGGCTTCCTCAACCATTTAATGATAATAGTAATGACATTGGTAAGAAGCTTGTGTTTCATTGATGTTTTGTTTTTAAATCTGGGTTGGAATTCTAGCTCTGACACTTACTAGCTGTGTAATCCTGGGCAAATTTTACTTAAACCCTCTGGAGTCCTAATGTGTGGGTCAATTTCCTCACCTGTAAAATGTGAATGATAAGCCTTTACTACTTATCCCACAGAATGTCACTGAGGAAAACCCTTTATAAGCCTTTAGGCCTTTATAAATGTAAGTTGTAATAATGTGACAGTATTTTGAGACCCCTGTCCTGATTACTCCTTTTTGGGCCCATTTTAAGCACATCAATATCCCTCTTTTAAGTTGCCTAAAACTGAACATGACACGTCAATTGTGATCTGACTAGCAGAGTTCAATATAATTACTACCTTCCTTGACCTGGACACTATACTTCCAACTTAGCAAGTTACTTTTTTTGGTATACATAGCACTGCGCAGCCTCATACTTTGTGATTAGCCAAAGCCTTCAATTGTTTCACTCAAATGACTATCAAATTAGTTCTTTTCCATGCCATATTTTTTATGGTTTCTTTTAAAAATTAGGTATAGCACTTGATATTTATGACTGTTAAAGTGAATATCATTTTGATTCATTATTTTAGCTTGTGCAGATAACTTTGATATTTTCCATTCAATAATATTTATATGCTCATTTTAGATTTATACGATACTATATATGTGTATATATAACACATGTGTATATGTATGTGTATGCATAATTTGAGTCTTACAACAACTCTATGAAGTAGGTCCCATATTATTATTATTTCCATTTTAGAAATAGGGAGATATGGTTCAGAAGTATAGTGGTTTGTGTATAAACACATATCTAATAAGTATTAAAAGCAGGATTTTAATTTAGATCTTTCTGACTACAAGTTCAACATGCTTTATCCCTCACAGACATTTATATAACCTTGAACTACATATATGTATGTTTCTATGTCTTCACTTAAGAATAAAGATGTTGAACAGGACAGGATCAAGTACAGAGTCTTGTGATAGGTTATTAGATAACTGCCTCCATTTTGTTTGATGTACTCATCAGCACTTTTTTTTTTCTTTCCAGTGTGAAGTTTTTTAATCTAATGAAGCAGGAAATAATTGTTTAACATATCACATTGGCCATAAACTATTATAAAACTTAGCCATGCATCTTATTGTTAATTATTATTAGATTATAATAAATATTACTATAAAATCACAGCATAAACATAATGTAATTTACATATAATTATATATTATACAATTATTTATTAATGATTTTTGATAAGAGTGTGGCCCTAAAGTTTTTTTTTTATTTTTATTTAATAATTACTTTATATTGACACTCGTTTCTGTTCCGATTTTTTTCCCCCTCCCTCCCTCCACCCCCTCCCCTAGATGGCAAGCAGTCCTTTATATGTTGGATATGTTGCAGTATATCCTAGATACAATATATGTTTGCAGAACCGAACAGTTCTCTTGTTGCATAGGGAGAATTGGATTCAGAAGGTATAAATAACCCAGGAAGAAAAACAAAAATGCAGATAGTTCACATTCGTTTCCCAGTTTTCTTTCTTTGGGTGTAGCTGCTTTTGTCCGTCATTTATCAATTGAAACTCAGGTCTCTTTGTCAAAGAAATCCACTTCCATCAAAATATGTCCTCATACAATATCGTTGTTGAAGTGTATAATGATCTCCTGGTTCTGCTCATCTCACTTAGCATCAGTCCATGTAGGTCTCTCCAAGCCTCTCTGTATTCATCCTGCTGGTCATTTCTTACAGAACAATAGTATTCCATAACATTCATATACCACAATTTACCCAGCCATTCTCCAATTGATGGGCATCCATTCATTTTCCAGTTTCTGGCCACTACAAACAAGGCTGCCACAAACATTTTGGCACATACAGGTCCCTTTCCCTTCTTTAGTATTTCTTTGGGATATAAGCCCGATAGAAACACTGCTGGATCAAAGGGTATGCACAATTTGATAATTTTTTGGGCATAATTCCAGATTGCTCTCCAGAATGGTTGGATTCGTTCACAACTCCACCAACAATGCATTAGTGTCCCAGTTTTCCCGCATCCCCTCCAACATTCATCATTATTTTTTCCTGTCATTTTAGCCAATCTGACTGGTGTGTAGTGGTATCTCAGAGTTGTCTTAATTTGCATTTCTCTGATCAATAGTGATTTGGAACACTCTTTCATATGAGTGGTAATAGTTTCAATTTCATCCTCTGAAAATTGTCTGTTCATATCCTTTGACCATTTATCAATTGGAGAATGGCTTGATTTCTTATAAATTTGAGTCAGTTCTCTATATATTTTGGAAATGAGGCCTTTATCAGAACCTTTAACTGTGAAGATGTTTTCCCAGTTTGTTGCTTCCCTTCTAATCTTGTTTGCATTAGTTTTATTTGTACAAAGGCTTTTTAATTTGATGTAATCAAAATTTTCTATTTTGTGATCAGTAATGGTCTCTAGTTCATCTTTGGTCACAAATTTCTTTTTCCTCCACAAGTCTGAGAGATAAACTATTCTATGTTCCTCTAATTTATTTATAATCTCGTTCTTTATGCCTAGGTCATGGACCCATTTTGATCTTATCTTGGTATATGGTGTTAAGTGTGGGTCCATGCCTAATTTCTCATCAGCACTTTTTTGGATAGTTGTTCAACCCTAGTTATAAATCCATTCAACCATACTCTCATGTATAGCCATGTGAAGCCATATTTTATTTTTAAGAATACTATGAACCATTAGATTCATGAATGTCTGCTAAAATCAAATATTATAACATGTTTTACAATCAAATATGATTCCTTCTTTTAGTCAGTGGTTTTTCTTGGCTTAATGACTGGTATTGCCCCAAAGGAATGTCATGTTATTTTTTTTCTTGCTATCAATTTTCTAAACTAAATCCTCAATTAGTTCCTCTCTTCCCAATGCTTCCTCTTGTTCTTTGCTTTTTGTGCTTTATTGCAAAAATATCATTTAGACTTCTCCCATTGACATTGGTATTAGAGTGGATATTGTATAAATCTTTACCAATATCATTTAAGAAATATCAAATATCCCCTCTCTTTCTATTAAAATACCATCTTCTTGGGAATCACCTTCTAATTTTCCAATAATGCCTTTGCTTTTTTCCCTTCTTCAAATAATATATCCTAAGGAATGATAACCTAAGTATTTTACAATTTGTTAATGTAAAATATTGAGATTTTTGTTATATAGTATAAAGAGTGTTGGTCTTATATTTACAAAATATGGGTTCAAGTTTGAGTTCAATCATTGTGTGACCTTTCCTTGCCAACAAAATGAAGATAAATTTTCCCAAACTACTTTATGGTGTTGATGTAAGAATCAAATTATATAACTAATGTATGAGTTCTTTGTCAATTGTAAAGCATTATAAAATAGTTATTATTGCCTTTAATGTAGATGTCAAGTAGTATTTCTATGCCTGAGACCATTTTATTTATTGAAAGGGACAGAACACCAAAGCCAGATGAAAAAGCAATCTCTTGGAGAAAAAGTGCTGACTCAATGCAAAGATGACCAGCGCCCTGCTTCCCAAAATCTAATTACACATGACTAATATAAAGAATTTTTGATTGATAATCAGGAAACCTTGGTACTTAGAATCTTTTTGGTGGCTACAGGACACTTGCATATTGCTTGTTTGTGGTTTGGCTGACAGAAATGTGTATTTTAGTTTTCCTATATCAGACAGAGATGTCATTGTACATAAGATATTCTTGCTTTGGAGTAATAGTGTTGGTCAACACCAGACCTAGCAAATTCTGAAAATATTTCACCTCATCACAGCAAAATATCAGAGCTTTTATTTCCATTTGCTGTTCGGATTAAAATTTTTAGAGCTTAGAAGACTTGACTAAATGGAAAATGTTCTATTTTTTCCTATATACCTAAAAGGCAGTCGATTCTGCCTTTAGATTCTGCCATAGAAGTAGGACCTACAAAAACTCTGTAGTTCACAAACTTAGGATTTCTCTTTTGGTCAAAAAAGCCCAACGCTGTTTTGTAAGCCCAGAAATAATACCAGGCAGCAGGAGAAAACCAAGAGTAATAGCTGAGCCCACCTGAGACTTGTGATCTTTAAATACATCAAATCCTGATAGTAAATATTCCAAATCACAAGTTAAAGATATCATTTTAATTGATTTATTAAATAAAAAGCCTATCAGTGGGGGCTCAAGAGTTACAGTTATAGTTTAAGGATGATTTGATTCATCCTTGAATGATTATCTGCAGAATCCTGAAAGTGAGTTGTAGCAGCATATCTACCCCTTTAGAAATCCTACTTTTGTGGATATAATTTGGGTAAGTAAGCCTACCATAACCCAAGGAGGGAAGAGAGAATAAAAAAAGAGAGGAGAAAAAGGGAAAGGGAGAAGGAGATAGGGAAAGGAAAGAGAGGGAAAGATAAGAGGGAGAGAGAGAAAGAAGAGAAAGAAAGAAAAAAGAAAGGAAGGAAGAGAAAAAGAAAAAAAGAAAGTGGTTGACTATAACCTTTGCTATATACAAAAATACTATGCATATCCACCCTGGAACCTCTTTTAAAAGAGAAACTATAGGTATAAAAGGAAAAATTATTATATAACTTTACTATATTAAAATAGCTATTTGAAGAAATATTTTTTCCAAAAGTAAATAATTCTTTTTTAAAAAATAATGACATCTCTGGTTAGTCATTACTTAGCAATCTATACTTTTTAGCTTTGCCCACAGCCTCTAATACAATTCCTTCTCTCTGTTGTATTCCATCTAGTTGTAAAACAAATACTTCCTTACTTCCATCCCTTTCTTCCAGGGCTTCAGCATCTTCTTTACCTGCTCTGCCAGTTTACAACTCACTATATCCACAAGGGCTGACCAAATATGATAAGTGTAAATGTGTTCTGTCCCCTCTCTTTTTCACAGAGTAACACCAACTTACATAGAGCCATCTCTGAAGAATGACATAATCTACAAGGCTAAGCCTGAGAAGTAAGTTTAACTCAATACATTTGATTAAAGAAAATATCAAATGAAGAGAAATATAATTGTTTTTAGGGGATACTCTCAATAATCCCTTTCCACTATCTATCCTTAAGTTCTCTCCAATCTTGGGGAAGTAGGGAGGTGATTGAGGGGTTAGAATTCTGTCTTTAAGGTAGTTGAGCAGGAATACAAGCAATAGCATCCAATTAATTATTAAGTACTTTTTATATACATTTATCACTAAAAAGCAAAAACAATTCCTTCCCTCAAGAAGCTTCCATCTAATGGTAAATATAATGTAAATGAAAAGTAAATTTTGAGGCAAAGGCACTTGTAGTTGGGGGTGGAAGGTAGGAAAAGGAGAAAGGCTACTGGGAAAGATTTATTTAAAAGGCAGTATAACCATTACACTTAACAAAGACCAAGGATTCTAAGAGATGATGAGGAAGAAATGTACCTCAGGTATGGGGGACAACTAGTTGAAAGGCAAAGATATTATGTTTTAGGAATAGTAAAAGTCAGTATGGATGGATAATGTATCCAGTATGGATGGATAACTGGAAAGACATGTTAGAGCCAGATTATGAGAATTTAAAATGCCAAATAGAATTCCTATTTTATCTTAGAGATAATTGACAGTCACTGAAATTTATTGACAAGGTTGACATGGTCAGAATTCACACAACAGGAAAATTACTATGCAGCTGTGTGGAGGATGGCTTGCAATCAGGGAAGACTTGAGGCAAGGAGACCAATTAGGAAGTTATTGCAATCATTCAGATGGGAGGTGATTAGCACCTGAATTAGGGTGGTGATCATGTGATGAGAAAGGGGATATAGAAATGTTATAGAGGTGAAATTACATTTGGCAACTGATAGAATATGTGGGATAAAACTAAGGAATTCATGATGACACCAAGGTCATGAACTTGGGTGACTGGAAAAATGGTGCTGTCCTTAACAGTAACAGGGAAGTTCAAAAGAGGGATAGGTTTGGGGAGGGGAATGGCAGAAGATAATGAGTTTTGCTTCAGACATGTTGAGTCTAAAATGTCTTCAGAACTCCAGTATGAAATACCATATAGACAATTTTTAATTTGTACCTAGAACTCAGGAGAAAGACTAAGAACAAAAATCTGGTAATCATCAAAATAGAAATTATAACTGAATTTATAGTAACTAATGAGGTCACCAACAGAGAGTACAGAGAGAAAAGTGGACATCTACCATTATGATCATAATATAAATATATAATATAAATGAAGCTCCAGCAAAGGAGTTGGAAAGGGAGTAGCCCAATAGATAGGTAGGATAGCAGGAAAAAATGTCAAGAAAACCCAGAGCAATGACTTCAGAAAGTGATCAATAGTGTTAAATACTGTATAGGCAAAAAAAGATGAAGACTGAGAAAAGCCCAGTGGATTTGGCAATTAAAAGATCACAGATAATGTTGGAAAGAACAATTTTGGTTGGATGATGAGGTAAAAAGCCAGACTATAGATAACTTAGAAGAGAATGAGAGGAGGATACTTATTGTAGAGTTTTTTTTTTTTTTTTCAAGTTTAAATGAAAAAGGGAATGAGGATGAAAGAATCTACTGTGGGTTTGTTTTTTTTTTTTAAAGATGGGGGAGACATGAGCTCTTCTGGAAGCATTAGGAACCAGTAGGAAGGAAAAGAGTGAAAATTAGAGAATAATAGTATGGGAATGGTGGTAATCTGCTGTAGACAACAAGATCAAGGATGCACATAGAAGAGATTGGTCTTAATAGGAAGGGCCAGAGGCTGAAGGAAATAGAAGATAATTATGAAATGAGCATAGAAAAAAAAAGGGAATTTGGGGCATTCTCAATTTTGAGGGAAGGGGCATAGGTGAAGTTTGAAACAAGGTTCTTAGCTAAAAGAGTGGGGCAAGCGGATGCTATGAGAGACTTGAAAACAGAAAGATCAACTGCAAACCTAATCTTACAAGAATCAGTGATAGTAATAAGTAAGGCCTTCTCAAATAGGCTCTCCTGTTTCTGAGTGAGTCGGTGGAAAGTTTGTTGTTGGGGAATACCATCATGGTTGAAGTTGCTTCCATGAGATTGTAAATTAAACTGTTTTATAAAGTTTGTGAGTACAGCTTACATTCAGATCTTCAGCATATACTGTGACTCCCTAAAGAGGAGAGATGGAGAAGGGAATTGGTAATGGGTTCCAAGGATAGAACTTTCAACTGGGCCAGCATTATGAAGATATTAAGAGACATATTACAAAAAGCCAAATTGATAGTAAATCAGGAAAAACAAAGTGATTAAAGAAATGTTTAAAAATATAATTCTATACTTTATCAGAGATTTACTCTGGGACAAGGCATGAGGAAAGAATGGTTGAGTTGGTAAGATAAGTAGCTGTCAGGATAGCAGTTTTGATCAGAAGCCAAAGTGGGCAGACCTAGGTCTTGAACAGTAAAGATTTTGTTTCTCTATAGAACAAGAGTGGGCTAAAGGGAAGAGCTCAGCTTTGAACCAAAAAGTATAAGGCAAGAATAATCAAGATTAACCAAAATCCCAAGAGCTATTGGGCACAAAGAGAGGGTCTGTGCACCCCTGGGAGTAAAAGCTGCTTCCATGAGATAGTAAAAATAGGGAGTGCCTGGAAGCCATTTAATGCTTCAAAAGCCCATGGACTAGGTTAGCTGAATACTTGTGACTTCATTAACTATATAGTTTGTATGCCTAAATTCCTCACACATGATTAATAAAGTTTAGTTCTATTCTTGAAGTATATAAAACTAAGATGGAATTAACTGTTATCTCATAGTGCTTTTTTGCAACTCAATTTTAAAATATATTATCTTATTTGTGAGAGAATAGGATACTATATAAAAAACAAAGTATAATAGAAAGACTTTGGATCAAGGATATATATATATATATATACATATACATGTATAAACATATACACATACATATAATTTTTTGGAGGAGCAGTGATAAATTTATCCAAAGGCGTAATTGGATAGAGAATCTAGTGACTGGTCAATCATTGCATGAGAGAAGTCCTGACTAGATGGGGTTGTTTCATCCTAGCTGCAGCAGGCAGTGCTTCCTAACCTTTGAAGTCAATAGAAGAGAGGATATGTACAAAATGCAGCTCAATATTTTTACCAAAAAAATTCTGAGCATTATTTTGTGCATTCCATGATAAGATGCTTTATTCAAATGAAGAACTCAGTCACTTATTTTAGAACTTTGGGTAGCTCACTTTCATTCTGCTCAGCCCTGCTGTCTATCAGCAGCAAGGACTTCCCTACTTCCTTATGTATTCCCTCCCAACTCAGTAAAACATGCTTACTGTGAGGAACCTAAAGGACAAGATGTACAGAGATGTGTGCTGGAGAAAGCATGAGATGATTCAAAACAGATTTGAGTTTGCATTCTAACATTTAACTGTGTGATCTTGGCAACTCACACCTTGCTTAACCTGGTTTCCTATTTGCAAAATGAGGATAACAATTATCTCAGAATTGCTATGAGGATCCAATGAGAGAATGTATCAAAAGGATTGCTATATCAAAGTCAGTTAACATCTTAGGGACCATTGTTTGTATGGGCCCCGAACATTTTAGAGTTAAATAGTACTATACAATTTGTAAAGTGCTTTTTATTATCATATAATCCCTACAAACCTACAAGTATTATTTACAAAAGAAACTGGAGCATGCTGAGGTAATGACTTTTCCAGATATGTAGCTATTAAGTAGAAGAGAAGGAATTTGAACTCAAGCATCCTGATTTCAAGTCTAGTGATCTTTCCAGTTTATATTACAAGCCTGTTCCAAGATGAACATCTTTCCTCAAAACTAAGCACAACTAAGTGGATAGAATTGAACTTGGAATCAGGAAGTTTTGGGTTCAAATCCTATATTTGATTTTGTTACCCTGGACAAGTAATGTAAACTCCTATCTGTAGTGTAAACTACTCACCTGAACTTCTAATTCTGATGGTGAAATTAAAAACACCTATTGTTTCAACACATTTTATCACGTGGAAATCTCTTGCTGTTGATGTCTTTTTTATGCTGAATTTAAATTTTCCATTTGCATTTGTCACCCATTATTGAGTGACATGTGAAGTGTGAGAGTATGTGATATATAGCACTGATAAAATGTGTTATGGCTGAGAGGAGGTAGTTGTGAGAAGTCACTAGTCAGCTTACCTTTAAACTTGGTGTTAAGTCCCAGCTTATGTGATATGGGATAGGAAATGTTCATGTGAATTCAATCCTGCAATTTGTGTGTGTATATTTCTCAGACTGTTCTGTCAATTGTATGCCAGGCATCTTTTGATAAACATCAGTACTGTTACAAGTACTATTTTTTGTAGTGTTTGTATTTGATAGAGGTCACAGACATTACCTTAGATTAAAATAAAGACTAGGGCCTTGAACTGTGTATTACTTCTTAAGCCCCTAACTGGTTAGAAACATAGATCTTGTCAAATGATGCTTGCAGTTCACAGGACTAAAAGGCAATAAAGTCCATTAAACAGATTTTAATTTTTGCTAAACAAATATATCAGTGACTATCTCCAAGTTTAAATACAGAGTACAATATCCAAATAGACCTTCAATTGTAAGATTGGTTTTAATAATCATATGTACCAAAACAATAAAAAGGAATGTAGATGGCATGAGTCAGAAACTAATGAGGCTCAGCAGTTAAAGTAGGACATCAAGGTGGTGATCACTTAGTTGAAGTAACCTATCTTCAGATCTTTACTTAGTAACTGGAGATCTAAATGACCTTGTTAACTTTTCCAAAAATATTAAAATGAATTTTCTAGCTCCTATATAAAATGATAGAATATCTTGTAAGAGCACTTCATATATATGTAAAACATTACATTTTTAAAAGTAGTATTATAACAAGTGTTTCTAGAAGATTGCTTTTTCTTACATTTTGGCATGTACATCAATTACTGTTGCTTTATTTGTGAATAGAACAGAGGAGGAAAGAAAAAGACCAACATATAACAAAATGTGGCTTCAAAGGGAAAAACTGATTGGGGGGGAAGGTGGAAGAGGAAGGGGAGGAAATGTTGTAAACTACTAGTATAGGGACTCTTTGCCTGCATTGTGTCATGGACTCCCTTTGGCAGTTGGATGGAGCCTTTTGGACTCCAGGTTAAAAAAATCTGCAATAGTAGATTCTGAATTTTTTTTAAATTAAGTTTTACTTGATTTAATGAATAACTCCGTTAAGGCAATGGATGAAAATAATCCAGATTTTATCTGAAAAATAAATTTCTAAGAATCAGCAAGGTTAAAATCAAAGAGGATATATCTGTGGGTCTTCAAATGAATGATAAAAGACACATAATTTAGCTAAATAAAGTGGAAGAAGCTATATTTTACTAGTTCTCAAAAACTTTTTAGAAAAATACAAGATCTAGGATATACTGTAACCTATTCAACATGTAAAGGACTGCTTGCCATCTGGGGGAGGGGGTGGAGGGAGGGAGGGGAAAAATCGGAACAGAAGTGAATGCAAGGGATAATGCTGTAAAAAATTACCCTGGCATGAGTTCTATCAATAAAAAGTTATTAAAAAAAATACGAGGCAAAAAACTCCACCAAGAAACATATAATCTCAAAGTCACCAATGTGATATAGATATAGCACTCTTGTATTAACATTTGGACAATTTCTGAGAAAACCTGGGTATTCTCAGTGATGAGAACTAGGAATATTTCCAACAAGACATCTATTGTCAGTAAACACTTATTAAGCACCCAGAAAATTAAGCATTCAAGACTAAAAATGTGCTTCAGGAAGAAAATGAACTTTCTAGAGTGGATTGTGTTCTGTGAGTGCCAAGTACTGCATTCCGTGCTGGGTATACAAAAAAAATTAAAAGAAAGTACCTGCCCTCAAGGAGCTTACAATCCAAACTGTACACAAATAAGCTAGATACAGAATGGGTGATAGTAAACAAAGGAAAGATACTAGAAGAGAGACCGAGAAAAGATTCTTGTAGAACAGGGACAGGAACCTTTTTTATCCTAAGGCCATTTGGATCTTTATAACATCATTCATAGGCCATACAAAATTACCAACTTATAGAGAACCCAAGTGGTGTACCTTTCAGCTCATCATCACCTGCCTCAGCAAATGATTTGGTGAGCTTTATATAGGCTGCAGGATGGACAGTACCCAACCCTGACGCAGAAGGGAAGTGGAATGAAAGCTAGAAATGAAAGTCAAATCAGGGAAGCTAGAAGGCAAGTATGAGATGGGAAAGCATTTCATTCATGAAGGGTATCTAGTGAAAATGAAAAGGGAGATGGAGTCCGTGACTTGAAGAGCTCCAGTCAGTAGAGTAGAAGGGTGAAGTCTAGGATTGGAAGTGAGAGGGTGTGTGTTTAGGGGTTGGGGGGGGAGAGGGAGAGAAACAAAGGAAGGGGGAAGAGTAGAGGGAAGAGAGGAGAGGGCAGGGAGGAGGAGTAAAAGGAGGGAGAGAGAAAGAGACAGGGAGGTGGGGAGGAGGAGGAGAAAGTGAGGATAGAGACACAGAAACAGAACACCTAGATTATGAAGGGCTTTGAATGCCAGAGGATTTTATATTTGATCCTGGAGGTGATAAGGAGTTAGTGTAGTTTACTGGGGGTGGGAGTGGGGATAACATGGCTGGACTGTGTAGTTGAGTGGAAGAAAGAATGGAGTTACTACCTTTCTTCCAGAAATACAATTCCTATCCTTGCAGTGCTGGAGTTTCCTTGCCCAGGGTCAAGCATTTCTATTCCTTTGTGGCAGCCATCTACTTAGGCTACTGTTTCTGACACTGGGTCATGTTGGAACTTAGACCCTTTCTATGTGTGTGAATGCTCATATTTATTCATTAACAAGGATGTTTCTGACTTTTGTAGTCTTGCAGGTATACAATGGTCTGGTCTTCATTAACCTCTTTATATTGTTCTTAGCCTTTTTGTTGCTCTCTTAGTGGCTCCTGTAAAGCCATCAAGCAATATAAACATGAAGGGGAGACCCTGGATAGCCAATCCAGTCCAGGCCTACACAGTTCAGTGTTAGTACTCATAAAGAGACTACTTGAAGGAACAGACATTTTAGTGAAAAGAATGCAATTTTGTTTACTAAAAAACTTTTCTAAAGAGCAAAACCATGAATTTCATTGAAATGCTATGTGACAACAAAATGTGAATACATATCTGTGCATTTATGCTTTGTCTTTTTCAGAAGACATTAGAGATCATCTCACTGAACTCCCTTATTTAAAAATGGGAAATACAGAAGGCCAGAGATATTAAGCAAGAGTGGATTCCACTGAAAGGTTTCCAGATGGTCAGATGAGAGTGATCTAAGATTGGGATTGAAAAATCAGTCCCATCACATATTAACATCATCCCCCTTCTCTCTAAAGAGTTATCTCTGAACACAGACTCAAGAGTTGTTCAGAAAAAAATGCAGTCCCTGCTTATAAGCAGAAAACCTTAGTGTCTTAAAAGTGTACTTACTTCTAAGATGACTACCTCAATGGATCTCTGATCTTATTGGATAAATCCTTCAAAAAAGACAACCTATCCCTATCTACCTCCTCATCCTTATCTTTGTTTATATTCTTGTTTTGAAAACCTACCTTGAAATCTCTTGACATTGAATGGGTACCAACAGAACATAGAATGTCTATGAATTACAATCATCACCCCATGACAGGTCCATCTTAGATATCCATTTGATGACATCCTTAATAGTACTTCTTAATTCTTGGTTTATAGTACATTACAACTTATGTATTAGAAGATACTGTAGTGAAAAAGATGAACCTCTCTTCCAAGAACTCAATTTTTAACATCACTTACTAAAAAAAAAGACAAAACAAAATTCTTAAGGCTTCTACTTTTTCTGAACTTTCCTGTATTATTACAGACCACTACCCTGCCAACTTCAAAGAATTTGGCATCTCCATGTCATTCTTGACTCTTTTCTCATCATATCATATTAAATCCTGTAATTTCTGCTCCCATATTCTTCATTAACATTCTCTTTTCTTCACTGACATAGCTACCATACTAGTAGAGTCCCCTATCTGGTCTTCTTCCTTTTAGTCTTTCCCAACAATAATTCATCTTCCATCTAGCTGCCAAAGTGATCTTCCTGAAATCTAAGTAAACCAATTCGATGGTATTTCCCTTTCCCTGCTCATTAAACTGTAGCATCCAAGATTAAATAGTCATGTTTGGCAAAGCTCTTCACAACCTGACCTCTCCATTTCCCTTTACATAACTTCATAATCCAATTGCTATTCCTTACACATAAAACGGCATTTCCCATTATTTCCACTCCTTTGCACAGGAGTCCCACACCTGGAATATTTTCCCATCCAATCTCCAATTTTTATAACCCTTGGTTTCCTTTAGGATCAGCTCAAGCACCACCTCCTCCAGAGGACTTTGCTGATATCTGCCAGCTGCCAATCCTCTGCTCCGAATTTCTCTAATGTGTTATGTGTCCTCCATTAGAATGTAGGCTTCTGGAAGATTTTCATATCCCCAAGGATTAATACAAATAAAAAACCAAAAAACATAGTGCTTAATAAATTCTTACAGATTAAGAAACTTCTAACTCTTAAATGTATAGCATAATTTCCCTAAAGCAGTTCAGTTTACTCTCCATACATCTTTCTTGTTTAATATATACTACCAATGGACCAACTCTAAGGTATAGTTGGAAGAATAGTAGTTTGGAAAAATAGGCATTTTTCTTTTTTTTTTGAGCTTTGTCATTTGTATTTTTTTTTTAATTTTATAATAACTTTTTATTGACAGAACCCATGCCAGGGTAATTTTTTTTTACATTATCCCTTGCACTCGCTTCTGTTCCGATTTTTCCCCTCCCTCCTTTCACCCCCTCTCCCCTAGATGGCAAGAAGTCCTGAAAAATAGGCATTTTTCATTCATTTAGATTTTTCAATTTGAATAATTAGGGCAAATCTGTAATTGATAATGAATTTCATTCAAAAGGTTCAGTAAGGTTCTAATATTTATAATCCGTACATAAAGCAAAGAGAGGACTTTATTATCAAATTTCTCTTCTATTTTGACTGTGCAGTAGATGTCCTCTATAGGAATAGCAAAATCCTGTGGCAAGTATGCCCATTTATACCTTACTTGAAACCAGATACATCAACAATCAGAGATAATCAACTTAAAAATTCTTTTTGATTATATTTTCTGGGAATCTTGATTCTGACATATCCCTGAAAGATCCCTGGTTGAAGAGGGTCTTTAAAGTGACTTTCTACTAGTTAATCACAGACTGCTTTAAAAAACAACAATGCAACAAAATAAGTACAGAAGGTCCTTTTATTTACTATACTTTTTACAGCATACATCTGTAGAATTTAAGCTTGTGAATATCAGATCCCACCTCATGCCTTTATATATAAGATTTCTGCAATGCACATGTATGCATGTGCTCAAAATATGTTGCAGATATTAGATTTTTTTTTCCAGAGGTGGGGGCAACAATAATGTATGAATTTTCTTCCAAACCCTTGATATATATTGCCCTTTTCACATACCTTGAGTATTGATTCTTTAATGCCCTTAAATCCCATCACCTCTCTGGGTCTTTGTGTCTTTTTTGATCTAGTCCAGCTGCCCAAATATTTTTTGTTTCATTCAGTACCATGCCTAATTCCTCTTGCTGCTCATTGGGGCCTGTATGGTTGAGACTAAATGAGGTAAATCTGTCATTAGAGTACAAAGAATTTATTATAAAAATTATATATTTTTTTGTTCTTCTTGCATCATCTTTAAATGCTCTTGAGATGATTAAACTTAACCGAGTGTTTTCCCAAATTTTCTATAAACTTATTTTCCTCCTGCTACTGATTTGCTGTTTTATAAGGTGCTACTACTCCATCTTCTATGATTCTCCTCTGAGATCTCTAAAATGACTTTATATAAGCCAATATTGACCTTGGCAACATTGTTCCTCTTGGCAAAGAGACAAAGTGTACATTGGCTGAGTAGTTTCTAAGCTGTTTTGGTCTCAATGTGGCAAGTAACTTATATCAATTAAACTTCCTTAGGAAACCATGGCAGACTATGGCAGTTTCTATTCTTTTATTCATTTTTTTTCCCTCTTCACAAGGGGTAATTGGAGTTAAGTGACTTGCCCAGACTCATATAGCTAGTAAGTGTCAAGTGTTTAGGCTAGCTCTGAACTTGGGCCCTCCTGATTCCAGAATCCACTACACCATGTCTTCCCCTCTTTTATTCAAAAGAATGAATATTTCCCAATTTTCATGCAGCATACTGCATTTTTTTCCTCTTTAGATAGCGATATTTACCTCTAACAAATTAGTGGTCATACTTTACAGGCAATTGACTCAGAAATGATTTCGACATAAGTAACAAATCATTTCCAATTTTCAAAAATTTTCTATTTTTGTGATGTTATGTTGCTCACCATGTCCAAAGTTTCCATCTCCTTAATGAACTAATCAATAGTGTTTGCTAGTAAATAAATGTATGCACAACAAATTTTAATCTAATTACTGCTTTTCCCCCAATCATTTTCTTAGCTCTACATAGTCATCAAACAATAAATCACACCTTGAATCTGTGGTGTTTGCCAATTTCCAAGATGTAAATGGTCACACTGAAAATTTAACAATCAGCTTTAAGTTGACACACCCCCAGAAAGGATTTAAGATGTACCATACATGAGGTTTCTGAGTGGCCTATAAGCCTTTGAACTATCATTTCTTACTCCTAATACTTTTGCCATCCTCTCCTATTTCCAACTTCATGCTTGACAATGTTCCACATAAGTATTTTTTGTTATCTCTGGGCACAAAATAACACCAGCTCTGCTAGCCACTTTATTTGCTTCTTCAAAGAAATCCTGTGGGTCATTCTTTCATTTAGCTACAACTTCCTTTTGTCTAGTTTCATTTTCATTGAAAATTGTTAAGATTAACATAACTCATCTTCCAGTAGTACATGGGTCACTGAACAAGGATCATGCATTTAAAGAATCAAAGGTTAAATTAAGGTTTGTAGATAGTCTAAATACCATGTGATTCTTAGCATCCTCAGTCTTCTTTTTCGTCATTATCATCATTGTAGAAGCAGGAGATTGTACAGGATTGCCAGTCATTTTTAACTTTTCTTTGTCCAAAAGAATTCAACAGTGATTGGTCTTTACTTTTTTTACTCTTTTCTTTACTTAACTAAGCTTGTCCTAGGAAAAGCAGTTTTTTTCTCCCTAAGTAATAACTGAAGTTTTTCCAAGATGACAGAATTTGCCAGAGCTTATGCTTTATCACCATAGTTTTTAAAAACTCAAGATAACCTTTGTCATGAGGGTATCAGAGTAGGACTTTGTGAAGGCTGCAACTAGCAATCAGTCAGTAAATGTTCACTCAACGGGTCACATCGAGCAAGTGACAATAAATATGAACTTCCATATATATAAGTATATTTTTATCCATGTCAAAGGAGCTAGTTCGATTCAGTAGAAAGTCAGGCATTTCGTCTTGATCCAAATTCTTATTTTGATTTTCTATGTGATCTCTTTAGATTTCAGTTTTTCTATGCTATCTGAAAGGGGCATTTTGCAAATGCATGAGAACATAAGCATGTTGTCATACAGAGGTCTTGCTAGGGTAATGGTCTTTAATTGACAAGAACTTGTGACACATATAAAAAAAAAAGATGTTGCATTAAAATAACTGTCTTCCAGAGTAAGTAAAATATTCACTCTGAAACAATTCTATTCAATTATATGCCTAGAAAATGCCTTTCACATAGTAAAAAGAAAAATTTCAGCTCCAAATACTATCATACTACATTACAAAAAACTAATTTTTTCCCAAAGTTAAAAGCATTTCAACAAAAACAATCTTATGAGGTAGGTAGAGCAATTATTACCTTCATATATGTGATTAAAGTGAGGCACAAAGAGGTGAGTTAGTTTGCCCAAAGCTGGCAAACTAGTGGCAAAGCTATGGCTAGACTGCAAGAATACTAAATTACAACTCAGGCCTTTTGTGATCCTCAATTTGCAGGACCCAAAAATTCACTGAGGAAGGAATACAAGTGAGTTGTTCTGGGGTTAATAATAGATGAAGCCCATTATAATTCAGTTAAGGAGGATTCCTGGAAAAAAGCAGCCATTTAGTTTTTGTGCCATCCATTAACCCTGTTGTTACAAAGCTGCCTATTATATTTGAGATTGCCCAGGGCCCTCTTTAACTCACAATGCCTGAATCAAAGTTGTATAAGCTTCTGTCCCCTAATCCTAAAATATCCACAATAACAATAAAAAATCCAAAAACTGGTGCCCCTACCCAATGCAAAATTTCCAAAGCATTCAATATCCCCCTTCTTCCTTTTCTTCAAACACTATCAAAAAACAAGACTACAGCTGTGCTCACTGTTCCTTCAGGGCCTTTTTCTGGAGAGCACCACAAGCATAACAGGTGGGTGGTTAAGAGGAAAGCATTTAGAAAGCAAGTGTGAAATAATTGCCCTTGTATAAGGGACTCCTAGTTGAAACTTGCTTTCCCAGCAGCAAGTTTCAGTAACCTTAACATAGCCAAAGGCAACACCCCCTCCTACTGCATCTTCTGCTTGGGAGAAAAGAAAATCTACACGTTTATGGAAAAGTACAACTTAGAAAGCAAACACAACAGGCTCCAGTGGAGCAGAAAAGCAAGCAAGGCGCTTTCTAAATACAGAGCCCAATTGTAAGCATTCACTGTACCTTATTCCCCACTATCGTCATTTGCGCTGTCAAAAATAGAACCTTCTGTTCCTTGATCTATTCAGAATAAGCCACAGCAGGCACAGCTCTGCTTACAGAGGGCAGTTGGGTCAGTGAGGACGTAGGGGGAAGTAGAGAGTACAGCCAGCAGGTTTTCTTAGGGATTATATTGCTTTAGCTTGTTATCATTCTTCCCAGCTATTTTTGGTGCCAAAAAAGCAGCAGGGAGGTCCGAGCTCTCATCAGAAAGAAGTTCATTCAGTTCATTTCACGAGGGGCTAGAGCTCAGGCTAGGACAACAGTGCCCTCTGCTGGCCAATGTCACCTATTCAATGACTCACCCTTGAATATAGAAGTTATGGGAATAAAGAAAACCTTTACTTTGGAGAAGATTAGAAGGGCAGGCATGTAAGAGATAAGGGGAGACACAAAAGCCAACACTGTTAAGTTGCGGGCTAGACTCATCACCTGCCTCCAGGAAGACACTTGCTGGAGCCACAGAATGATTTTCATGTCTATGACTACAGCAAAGTTGTTTTTTACCCTCCAGGCAGGTAAAGAAGTAAAGCTGAACTCATTTTTCCTCCTTCACCCTGACCAGGATTATACTAGAGTACAGAAAAGCTAGAGTATCCAGTATTAGGTTTTAATTAGGACATGAATAGTAGCTGAGGATGGAAACAAAAGACCCTAAGAGTTAAGAGATTTTGCTCAGACACTAGATTCTAACTCATGTCTACCTACCTCTGTGTAAGTGTTCCCAACTCTTGTCTCCAATATGACACCCACTTTTTGGGTCCCCATTTTCTTTTTCTCATTTATTCCAAGGGTTAACAAACCTGATGACAAACTGCACTATTTTCAATGACCAGAAAATGAATCATCTCTGAACACTTTACACAGACACCTATTGGTCAAGCCAAATGCAGCTTCCATCTCTTCTTTGCAAAGCTTTTAGATTTAGGGGAATAATTTCCAAATCAATAACAATGCCATGGGAGCACTTGATTGTCAAGTTTCATTGTATTAGCTGCACTGTTCCCATTATGTTTGCAATATAATGTCCTATGTTACTTACCTTAACAACATATATGAATTTCACCTCTCTCACACAATTTTTACCTTCTTTTTGCATCCCTCAAAACAAACAAACAAACAAACAAACAATAAATAGCTGAGGTGGCTGCATCTTTTCAGAAAGCTCTAAGATCAGTATCAATAGCTAAAAACTCCAAGCTCGTACACATGGGATAATGGCGCCACTTTGTGAAAAGTTCTTTCGTGGACAGAAACTCAATGCACAATTTTTTTTTTTAATAGTAACAAACCCCACAGCAGCCCATTTATTGTCATAATACCATAAAAGATCAAAATAGCTTGGAAAAATGTGAACCACTATTTTAGCCCAACAAGTGTAACTAAGAAAAAATTGTTGCCTTCTGAGTGTCTTCCAACTTCACTGACCATATACTTCTAGTTAGAGACACTTTGAAGTAGAGTAATGTTGTCTCCTTTTAGCATGATCCGGCCTGCAACATAGATTAAAAAAGACGTCAGAAATCAAGAATCTCTCCCATAGAACTTCCTAATACTTAATCAGAATTTCAAATCTGTAGCATGAGAGGGTCTGAAAAGATTTTTTTTTTTTAATATAGAAATTTTTTCTTCTTCCTCTCACAAGACAAAACCTTTGTAACAAACATGCATAGTCAAGCAAAACAAATTTCCACAATACTAATGTGCAAAAAATTTGCTTCATTTTACAGTCTGAGACCATCATCTCTCAGACTAAAGTTTCTTATTCTTCATGGAATACATTCACTTTTGATTTTTCAAGCATTTAGAAACATGAAAGCACTTACATGAGCAAATGCTTTTATGAGGTAATTTCAAACATGTGAGTAGATATTCCTTTATGAAAATAAATACCCCAAATGCTGAGTTGGATGGTCCATTCTTAACTCCTTGCAAAATTTACATATATAATATACAAAATTTAGCTTTAATTTAAATAAAATCAAGGCTCTAATAAAAACAACCTAAGCAGTAAGAAACAAAGTTAAATCTTCCTACGACTTCTCAAAAACAAACCTTACATAACTATGTGTGTTGGGAGAAACTTTAAGGAGAGGAAAACTTAAAACACGAAATTCAAAGACTCATTTTTAGCAAAGGACCATTTGATAAGAGATGAAATTGACATGAAACCTGGAAGTGAGGAGACATGGATAATACTAAAGGGTTATCAATAATAAGGCTCTGATTTAATTATACTTTCTCAATGGCTGAAATGAATCTTATAATCATTATTAAATAAGTTAAGGAATGGCTTTAAAAAAAAAAAGGGTAACTTCTGCAGCATCATCAAGTTACTTTTTGGGAGGTGGGGAGAAGGCAATCAGGACTAAGTGACTTGCTCAAGATCACACAGCTAGAAAGTGTCAAATACTTGAGGCTGGATTTGAACTCAGGTCTTCCTGACTCCAGGGCTGGTGCTCTATCTACAATGCCACATAGCTGTCTCAAATCACCCAAATTATCTAAAATTCAATAAGGCTGTGTATAATCTTACCAAGTTGTTTCCTTGACTTTGTTTTAGAGTGAATCTCCTCTGCATCATCCAATACAAGATTCATATACTCATCAAAACCCTAGATGATAAAATAAATTGTCATTTAAGATTTTTAATAGTTTATAAATCAAATAAAACTTATTATGATCTTTTTAGGAAGAATTATATTCAAATTATTCCAAACATATAAAGCTATGTTGTTTTAAGACACATTATTACAACCAAAGACAAATACTTTTATGAGTTAATACAGAACTGGTTTTTAACATAACACCACTGGTTTTTAAAATGAAACGGCAAAGATCTAGAAACTTCAGTGACTGCTACTCAGAAGACATCTATTCCAACCACTACTCTTCCACATAAATTAACTTACCTTCTTTTCTTTTAATCAAGGACACAACCTTTTTTTGAGGAAAAGACTCTGTTGGCTGTCTGGCAAAGTCTATAGAATGTTTTTCACAATTAATTAAGAATAAAAAGGATCACATGTGCAAAAATGCTTATAGCAGCTGTTTTTTTTGGTGTCAAAGAATTGGAAATTGAGGGGATGCCTATCAATTGGGGAATAGCTGAGTAAGTTGTGGTATATGAATGTAATGGAATACTACTGTTCTATATAAAAAGATGAGTAGGCAAATTTTAGAAAAACCTGGAAAGACTTCCATGAATTGATGCTAAATGAAGTAAGCAGAAACGGGAGGACATATAACACATTAACAGCAACATTATATAGTAGTCAACTATGACAGACTTAACTCTTCTTAGCAAAACAGTGATCTAAGACAATTCCAATAGAATTGTGATGGAAAATGCTATCCACACTCAGAGAAAGAACTATGGAGATTGAATGCAGATCAAAGTATACTATTGCCACGTTTTCTTACTCATGGTTTCTTTTGTTGTAACATGTAATCATGTTCTAAATTTTCTTTTACAACATGACAAATAAGGAAATGTTTAAAATAATTTTATGTGCATAAACTGGATCAAACTATCTTGCACAAAGGGGAGGGAAGAGAGAAAAATTTGGAACTCAAAATCTTATAAAAATGAATGTGGAAAGCCATTTTTATATGTAATTGAAAAAAGCAAAATATATTAAATGAAAAAAAAATTCTCAGAAATTTTTAAATATTTAAAATACATGATTGGAAATAAAAACCAATTAAATTAAAATAAATTTTTAAAGCTCATGGATCCCAGATTATTCCTACCTAACCCCTTATTTATATGCTCAAGGAAATCAAGGTATTGTTTTCTTGTCATTCTATTCCTCACCTCCTACCCTCCCCCCAAAAAAGCTAATATAGTGCTATATACAGAGTTAGCTCTCAAATCCTTGTTCTTTTAAGGATTTGTGAACTTAACACACCTGTGTCAAAGACTCTTTTCCATGGTTTGACTTCTGATTCTTTTCACATCTTTTTTTATTATATACTGCTGAAAAAAGAGCATAAATTTCAGATACTTACAATTATGCAGCCCTCTATTCGCATATTTACTTGCTCATATAGCCACACTTGAATTCGGGACCGCTGAAATAAAGAGGCAAATTTTTAAAAGACAAAGAAAAAAAGACACCAAATCTATCATCATTATCCACATATGCAAATGTGATTCAGTGAAATTCAATTTCCCAAAAGTGATTTTATAAAATATCAGAAAACATTTTAAAAATGTAATTGATGCCAAGATGTAAGGTTAAAATTATTTCCAAAGAAATTTTCAACTTGACACAGTACTGAGATTATACATGCTATGATTTCCTATGATCTCGGGTCTTTGAGCCACAGCATTTTTTTTAATGGCAGATCAGACTTATTTTGCCTTGTAAAATATAAACATTTCTCTCAGAGTTCCCTGGATTCTTGAAAAAAACTCAAAATATCTCAGACTTATTTTGCCTTGTAAAATATAAACATTTCTCTCAGAGTTCCCTGGATTCTTGAAAAAAACTCAAAATATCTCAGGACCTCATCAGTCCTATTGAGCAAAGAGACTAACAATCTGAAACAAAGTTTCCCCCAACACTTTTTATATCATACTAGCTTGCTAAAGCAACTGGAAATGATTCAGATTCTTTTTTCATGTGGCAATAAAGGGCCATAATCTCAAATCAATAATCTTAATTCAGTGAGTTCAAAGGGTTATTAAAATTTTCTCAATCAACACAGCTTTTTGTTCAATGTATGCAAAATAAATAAACTTAAGTCTAATGAAGCCATTAAATCAGGGATTTTTAATTTCGGGTCTATTTGAATATTCTGATAAATTTCAATGTGTCTTATTTTATGCATTCCACACTAAGAAGACCAGATGTGTTACCTGGCACAAAAGTATTATGATTCTTGTTTATTGTTTTTACGTTTTATTATTTTGACCTTATTTGGAGGTTTTCTTGGCAAAGATAGTAGACCGGTTTGCCATTTCCTTCTCCAGCTCATTTTAAGGATGAGGAAACTGAGACAAGTGACTTGCCCAGAGTCACCCAACTAGTACGCGCCAGAGGCCAGATTTGAACTTCTTAAGATGAGTCTTCCTGATTCCAAGTCCAGTTCTCTATTCACTGTACTACTTGCGAAATGAAAAATTTTCATTCTTATTTTTAATTTGCTTAGTGACTAAGGGGAAAAAAGCATTTTGTCAATCGACACAGCTTACTCTTTCCACTCCTTTCCTTTTAAATCCCGCATTAAATACAACTACCAAGAACAGAGTGAAAATGTAACAGGTTATTATAAATGCATGTCCTGTCTACTGAAAAAGTTTTATTCTAAAATAAAATGAATTAGTTTTGGTTATGCTTCAGAAGTTCATAATAACATCATTTGAGAGAGTACGTTTGTAGGATGATTTGAATAGGAGAGTCAGTCTTACTTTGGAATAGTGTAAGACTTCAGGGAGGGTGGGCTTCTCGCCCTACTGACGCAACGACCCGAAGTACTCGATACCTCCCCGCCCTCCACCGCCAGCTGCTACAATGACCCACTGGGTTCACACAGGGGTAGCGAAGCTTCATTCTGATATCCTGGGCTGTAAGCTTATGCTTGCTACAATGATGCTTTAGACCCCGGTGTCGGTCCTTTCCCTCCCCCGCTTAGCTTTTTGTTCGCGATTTTACGGACGAAATCCTACAAAGCTCTTACAAGAAGTGAATGACCACCAGCTAAGCATATTCACCCTGAATCTTATTTACTTTTTCCCATTAGGAAAAGCAACAAGGAGCTAAACGATGAATGAAAGTGTCCAAATTTTCACTTACATTTTGGAGATATCTGAAGATGAGGTTCTGTCCCCAAGTCGTTAAGGGAAAGAACAGCACACCCGCGGTGGGGGGAGGTCCTCGAGCTGGGGTTTGGGATGAGTTACTAAGCGCACGCAGCCCCCCCTTTCCCAAGGCTTCTCCCGGAATCTGTTCCCGGGTGCTGCACGCACTGCCCGAATATGCACCAATTCGGACTGGGTGGGCGCGAGCAGAGGAAGAGGAATGCCCGCCGTTCGCGCCCACGTCCTCCTGAGGCCCCCCTGCCTCTCATGCCTTCCCGCGCCCTGGCCTGCCGGCCTCCCTTTCCAACCCATGCAGGCGGCTCCTCACACCTGGCCGAGGTGTCCCATTGGAGGAGCACGGGCCGGGAGGCCGGCTTCTCGCGCTTCCCGCCCTCGCGCCTGCCCCTCCAGCCATGACCCTTCAGCCGCCCCGACCACAACACCAGCAGAGGATACGATGGGCTGCACCATCACCTTCTGCACCTTCTGGCCCTGGCCACGGTACGCCATGGCGGGAGCGTACAATGAGAGTGCTAGGCACAGCGCGCCTCAGGGAAACCACGAGCGGAACCGGAAACGCAGTCGCGTTGCACGCCGGGAGGTCCCTCTCCGCAACGACGACTTCCGCCTCCACTTCCTCCGGGCTGAAACTCGGTCCTAGCTCTTCTTCCCTTCCGCATTTCAGGAAGCGGAAAGGGGGGGGGTGGAGGAGGGAGGAGGAGCCAAGGGCTGTTTTCACCACTGTGCCTACAGCGCTCTCTACGGGTAAGGAGGAGAAAGCAAAGCCCGGTTCCGTTTCCTTCCCTACCCCCACCTGGTTACGGCCTCGCCCAGCCCTCTTCTTTAGCCTAACCTATTAGAGCCCTAGGCTGGCTTCGCCGCCAGTCAGGAGGCCAGAAGGAGATCCTATGATCTCACCCCTGGTTCTGGAAATTGGATCACGGAGCGTGCCTCAATTGCATCACTAACGATTAGAAAAAATGCAAATTAAGACAACTCTGAGGTACCGCTTCGGACAACCAGGTTGGGTACCAAGACAGGAAGGGTAAATGGCAGATGCTAGTGGGGATGTGTCGGGGGCTGGGAGCCATGGCCAGAGAGACGTAACATACCTTTGAATCCAGCAATGATCTGCGCCGCAGAGAGATCCAAGAGAATGCAAAAGGACCTGTCTGTACACAAATGTTTATATTGGACGTTGAGAAGATATTAGGAAGTGGCTGAGCAAGTTGTGGCATATGATTGTGATGGAAAGCTCCTATTCTATAAGAAATAACAAGAGGGATATTTCGGAAAAATCTGGGTAGAACTATATGAATTGATGCAAAGTGAAATGAGCCAACTTAAGAGCGGAACACACGAACAGCAATCGTGTTAAAATGACCAGCTGTAAAAGATTCGGTAACTGGTACAAGACGGTTACAAAGAACTCACAAAGAAAAATGCTATGCACCTCCAGAAAGAGAAAACTGGTAAACCTTGAGGACAGTTGAAGCAGTTTTTTTTTTTTTTCTTTTGCTTTTTGTGTGCGTGTGTGCAATATAGTTAATATGGTAATATTTCTTGCATGATTTCATATATATAACTGATATCATTTCATATATATAATTGATATCTCCATGTCTTTGTGCATGGAGGAGGGGCTGAAGAGAGGGAGAGAATTTGGAATTTTTAAAAAAGAATGTTAAAAATAATAAATAATATATTTTTTTAAAACTACATAGGTACTTGGAGTAATCGCCAATTAATATGGCCATGAGTATTTTAAAGGAGTTAATGACGAAATTGATTAGCCACTGCCTTTGGATTGGTTTCTCAAGTAAGAATCAAAGTCTACTGATATTAGCCTATAAGAATTAGCCTATATGAATCTAACATGAGGGAAATTATGAATTATGGATATAGCACAATAATGATTATAGCTGTGCATATTCAAATGTAAATATCTATATATGTATATATGTATGTGCATATATAAGCATATGCACACATATAATTCCTTCTTCCTAGTAAGCAATATAAACTCCTTTACATTACCCAGATATTGTATGGCCCTTTAAGAAGGAAATATATATATCATAGAAATCATACACCAGACACTATGAAATTGATTGCAAAGTCATGGTTTAAGGGGCTCTACAATAGTCCACCAGGGTGTATATATATAAACGCATTCCCTTGGTTGTATTTTGCTATAGTTTACTTTTAAATTTAATAACTTTGTCCTGAAATTGTCCATTCAAAGTGGACACATCTATATCTATATGAATAAAACTGAATCTCTTATTACATATCTCTTGCTTTAAAACAAACAATTTCACACAAAAAAACTATAGGGGCAGCTAGGTGGCGCAGTGGATAGAGCACCACACTTAATACTTCCTAGCTGTGTGACCCTGGGCAAGTCACTTAATCCCAATTGCCTCAGGGGAAAAAACTATAATAAATTCAACATGTTATTTCCAAAACTTGTTTATGTTTCCTTCCAACTTCCTTCAGTTCCTTCTGTTAATTTTTGAAATTATTTCAATGACTGTTTCTTTTATTCTTTTTTGGCATCATTGCTGCTATTCCCTTTGCCCTCCTTCTTTTCCCCTTCCACTTAAACATTGAAAAAATAAATCCTTGAAACTAATAAACATGATCAAGCAAAATAAATCCATATCACAATCATTTCTAAAAATGTGTGCTCTTTCTGGACTTGGTAATCACTTCCCTGTAAGAAAGTAACATACTTCATTTTAAGTCCTCTAGCGACATACTTGTTGATTGCTTAGATGAGAGTCAAGTCTTTCAGTTGTTTTACATTATAATTTTTTTTGTCATTTATAAATTATCTACATGGTCTTACTTAACTTTGCATGAGTTTCATACTTTTGTATTTCTTTAAAATTATCTCTTTCCACTGGGACACTAATACCTATTTGGTGGAATTGTGAACAGATCCAACCATTCTGGAGAGCAATTTGGAGCTATGCCCAAAGAGTTATCAATCTGTATGGCCCTTTAAGAAGGATATACTTTTTGATCCAGCAGTGTTTCTACTGGGCATATATCCCAAAGAGATCTTAAAGGAGGGAAAGGGACCCACATGTGCAAAAATGTTTAGGTAGCCCTTTTTGTAGTGACAAGGAACTGGAAACTTGAGTGGATGCCCATCAGTTGGAGAATGGCTGAATAAGTTATGGTATATGAATGTTATGGAATATTGTTGTCATATTAGAAACAATCAGCAGGATGATTTCAGAGAAGCCTGGAAAGACTTACATGAACTGATGCTGAATAAAATGAGGCAGAATCAGGAGATCATTGTACACGGCAACAACAAGATTATATGATGATCAATTCTGATGGACGTGGCTCTCTTCAACAATGAGATGAATCAAGAGCAGTTCCAATGATCTTGTGATAGAGTCATGTACACCAGAGAGAGGACTGTGGGAACTGAGTGTGGTTCATAACATAGCATTTTCACTCTTTTTGTTATTGTTTGCTTGCATTTTTTTTTCCAGTTTGATTTGATTTTTCTTGTGCAGCAAAATAATTGTATAAATATGTGTGCATATATTGGATTTAACAGATATTTCTACCATGTTTAACATATATTGGCTACTTGTCATCTAGGGGAGGGAGTGGAAAAAAGGGGGGGAGGAATTGAAACATAAGGTTTTGCAAAGGTAAATGTTGAAGAATTATCCATGCATATATTTTGAAAATAAAAAGCTTTAATAAAAATTTATAAAAAGAAATTGTCTCTTTCCTTATTTCTTGTGGAACAAAATTTTCCATTACCTTCACCTACCACAATTATTTGATAATTTCATAGTTGATGGATACTCCCTTAGTTTTGAATTCTTATTTTCCCTTTTAATTGCCCTTTCAGAACCAAGATATTTGTTTTCTTGCAACTATCCTTTCACTAGAGACAACTAGTGGTTCAGTGCATTGAGTACTGAGTCTGAATAGGCCTGAGTTCAAATTTAGTCTCAGACATTTTCTACTTTATGACCCTGGGCAAATCACTTAATCTCTGATTGCCTGACAAAATGGATCCACTGAAGAAATAGGAAATCATTCTAGTACCTTTGCCAAGAAAACCCCATCTATATCTGCTACCATGACCCACTATGCTTACATAGGAGTAATAAGGATGAAAGAATTTTTTGTTATTGGTTTTTGTTTATTCTATTGTTCAGAATAACAATATTAAAATTTAATATTATCTCTTATATAAGCTATTTTCCTTCAAATTTTTTTCTCTAAAACTTCCATTTTTAAAAATCTCTTGCTTCATTCATATTCATATAATTCCAAGTGGAAAATACATTTTTCTCTGATTCTTATTATCATGGAGTTTCTCTTTAATGTTGAACTTTTGAGTATTTTAGATTTACAAAAATCTTTATAGTAATTGATGTCTTTTTATTTACTAAATCTCCAGCCTTAGTTCTTGAACTGGGATATGTCCTAGGGCCAGATTTTCCACTGTTGTGCTTTTGGTTGGGGAGTCAGTTCTAATTTTGCCTTGGGTATTTGTGCTGACCTCCATTTTCCTGGAATGTGAGCACTGGTAAGTTTTAGCTACTGCTCGGATTTTGGTTCAGAGTACTGGATTTTCAGAATGTTCTATAGCATCTCAATAGAGCACTGAGGACCTCAAAGATCCTAGGTTTGAGGTATCTCAATCTGAGCACTCCACCCAGATTGATCACTGCCATGCTGTTATAGTAGCTATCTTGAGCAAACTGCATCTTTATTAAATAATTTTTAATGAATGTGTGTAATTGGTCATTTAAAAGAATGCCATTGTATATACTTCTTTAAAGCAAAAAATCCCACCCCATTTAATGTTTTGTTAAATTATATTTAAAGTGAGGTATACATATACATATATTTCATATACAGTATATCTATATCATAGGTAAAAAGAGCTTAATGTTTGGAATAATGAAGCAAAAACCAACAAATTCACACCAAAAGTTCTAAGTTCTTTGGCAGAGGATAAGCTTTCCTTTGTTTTGAATTTAATTTCATTATAGCATCTACTACAGTGCATTCATAGAATAGCACTAGGATATTATGGAGTTTAGAATTTAAGACAGAATATTTTCCCTTCAAGGCTTACATTCTAATGGAGATAAGATGCACATATTTATACATGTACTATATGTAATAGCTAAATAAAATTAGATATTACAAGTTCCAATCTAAAAGGAGTTGAGAATGAAGTATTTGAGAAATATCAGTATGGACTCTAGTGCGTCACATGTTTATCTCTTGCTTGCTATGTATAAACCTGTCTTATGGTTCTGTCATTAACTTGTGCTTTTCAGGGGAACAGATCTGTGATTTTATTGGTGTAGGAAAATACTTATGAAGTAGATCAGTAATTGTTCAAGAATAGAGGTTCATCTGGCCAGAATCACTTAACTAGTACAATCAGGTGGTAACTGTTGCTTCAGTTCTGTGCTCTCACAAAATTTTAAAGCTTGATTGGATCTTAAATACCTACTATGTACAAGTCATTGTGTTAGGTGTAACAGTGTATTCAAAGATGATTAACATCTTTCTCCTCAAGAAGCTAATTCTATTTCAAACTGAGGGTGTTGAACTAAATGAACTCAAAGATGTCTGATAGATCTCTTTATTAGAGATGTATATTTTGGCTCAAATATAAAGCAGTAAGTATTTTTTACATACATAATTGAGGGAAAAACTAAATTAATGAAGCAGTTAAAATAGGTTGAAGGTACTGGGAAGACCTAAAGTGTTATTTGAACTAGACCTTTAAAAAGGCTAGAACTTGATACATGGAGACAGAGCAGATTTTCTGAGAAGTTACAGGCATTTGCCTGTCACTTCATTGAAAATATAATTCTTACTAGACATTTGATTTTGGGTAAGTCATTCAAATGGTCTGCCTCAATTTCCTTATCAATAAGACAGGATTAATAGCCACTGTCTCACAGGATAATTGGGAGGCTAAAATTAGATTATCTATAGTGTTTTTGCACACATTAAAGAACTATATATGCTGGCAAACTATTAAGGAACTCTACAATTCATTTTTTAATCAATAATCTCTTATTTAGCTGCTCTTAAAGAAATATTTTCTGAAAGTGCAGCACATATTCATCCTAATGACCATTTCTAGCAGCTAAATTATAGACATAGTTTGGATATTTACTTGTTTGCTTACATGTAATCATTAAAGATTTTAGGGAACAAATCCAAGGCATTTATAGTTACATTAGGGGATAATTTGACTCGGGCATCTGCCATATCAGATGCACTGATGTGATGTTAACAGTTTATATACAAGTCACACTGCCAAGAATTTCCTACACCAGTTTTATTTAAAACACAAATATATTTTTCTCCGTAATGACTAATGGTTCAAATGATGCTGAACATGAATGATTCAGACGCAGATTAATAATACAAGTGCTTTAAATAGGATACAAACAAAATCATAAAAAATGAAAAGAATAAAATGGTTATTTACAAAAGGGATCAGAGATCTCTATGCAGACCTCAGAAATGAAATGCATAAGAGGGAGGAGGCGGTAATGAAGCCAGAACATTCCATTCTTGGCCTTGGGGAGGGGTCCTCATACAACAAATACTTTCAATTGCAGAGGAAGGGGTGGGGATTGTGTTTTAAATATATAAATTTCTCTTGTTTGTGCATAACCATTCAGACCTCAACAAGGCCAAATTGGTAGTCCTGTGGCATTCTCCACCCTCCCATGAGATTACATGAAGTTCTCCTTTTGATGAGCCGCCTACAACAGCAGTTCCTTAGGAGCCAATATGATAGGTGGGTCAATTTTCCCTATGGGAACCAAGATAACCACCTACAATGAATTATAAAAATGGACAAGTTTTTTTTTTCCTTTCTTCAAAATACCATATGAACACAAATATTTACAATGCAATATATCTCCTTCTGAGAACACAAGCCTGAATAGGCTTATTCTAGCACAAGTCTAAAATCCTTGAGGGGATGCAGAGAGGACATCAAGAAAAAAAATCAATTCAGAAATAGTAGGAAAAATCATCTACAAAAATGGAAGGTACACAATACACCTCCAAAGCATCTCAACATCCCTGTTACAGCGGGGTTCAGTGTATTGCTATAGTTCACATATGAAAATCAGCAGCTGATTTGGCTTCCTTTCTAGGTGGTTAAGGGTAGAGAAATCCTGGGCAAGAGAGTTTGCTGGAACTGCAGCAGTACAGATTTAAAAAACAAAAAAGCATAACCCTTCACACAACTTCTGGTGATTCTATGCCAGTGGTGGTGGGGAAACTGTTAGAGGGAGGGAGAAAAACTTTCATGCTGAGAAGAGGGTTCTTCTAATCATGTCACTTCTTGTGAAGAAACCAGGGGATCCTAGCAACAGTAGTTCTTGGGACCACCGAGGCACTTTCAAGCAAAAAATAAAAATTCTTTTAAAATTACAGTAGTAATAAATAAGCATTTGCTAGTTAGAAGCCTTCAGAGTAGCAGAAGCACCAAAACTCGGACCTATAAGAATTGTCCATGTTATTCTGGTTTGCTCCCTGTAGCTGCTTAGCCCTCTCTAAAGCTATGTTTACAGTTTAAATACATTGTAAAAGGACAGACAATGTAACAAAGGCTGAGTGTATTTTGCTCAGTGGCAGCATGAAATTTGGTCCTTAAGAGTAGTAGCAGCTGTCTTCATCTTTTTCAAACTCCAATAACCTTTCATGTATCCGTTTATACACACAACAAAGAAGACCCAAAGAAAAAAGCCAGAATTAACAAACATAGACCTTAAAGCTTTAAGCTCCTTTATGCCCCCCTCCCCAACCCAATCTCATCTCTACTTTCTCTTTTTTTTTTTTTTTTAAAGTGGGAGAAGGAAGGGACGGGGGTGGGGTGGGGTGGAGGGTGAGACAAGGAACTGTATCTCAAAGCTAAACAATAATAGACAGGATGGCTGCCCAAAGGCCTTCTCTTTAATTTGACCCACAGGAGGCCCAAACAAGTATAGATACTTCTGAGGTATGCTTCTGATTGGGACAAATCCTGGCCTAGAGAAATAGTCACCTCAGGCAAATGTTATAATAGATGAAACGAAATTCAGTTTTTTTGTGAGTTTTTTTTTAAAGTGAGCTTTCACCACTTTCAGCTATCAATCATTTCTGAAAGCTCAAGTAGAAGGTCATCTTCATCCTTTCCAGGATCCAGGTCAATTTCTGCTTCTAATTTTCCTCCTGAGATCTCCCAGATCAGTTTCTCAAAATCATCTTCCACAGAAAGGGGGGGCTTTCCTGAAGAGGCAGAGCTGAGCCGGCGGCTTTTTGTTGCCACTTGGGATGAAGAAGGACTAGATACTTCGGGTGGTGATGGATCAGAATCAGCTTGGCTTGGAAGCAGATCAAGACTATGAGAAGAACAGAATTCATCATTACAAAGCTGTCTGGGCAGAATCACTCAGTCCATAAGATATTATTTTAGCATGTGAATGTTTCTGAGTCTGACAATAGTTCATTAAGATGGAACCAAACATCATCTTATATGTTCACTATGACAGAACATTAATCCTGTCTTTTACATTTTCTTACTAAATCTTGGGGCTTACTTACTGTGCTAGTCTCATTCATAAATTATTTGAATGTGTAAGAATCATTTGGTGGCAAAGTTCTTCAGAAATAAGAAGGAACAAGAATACAGATATTTACAGTGACAAAGTATGACTAAAATGAATAAAGAGAAAGTTTACCTATTTGGGGTTTTTTCTGTCTCAGACACAGTGACTGGCTTGTCCTCAGAGAGAACTGGAACAGCAGCCTGGAAAAGCACATTGTACATCAATATTCACTTGCCTTTTCCACGAAGTTAAGCAGCCCTCTGATGCCCAGCTCCTACTCAATGCATGGGTCTTAAGGATAGGGAATAAAACCTTCCAACTCAAGGAAAATTAACTATTATTTGGCTAAATTGGAACCATGTCCCTACCATGGAACAAATACTGTTTTAAATGTTCTTTTTCTTTAAGAAAGCAAAGAATTTATAATATAAACATCCAAAGTATTAAGAAATAGCAGGCCATACTATGAAAGTTATAGACACAATGGAAGTAAGACTTTCATTTTTCTAAAAAGCTCCTACTATGGATCAAAAATAATTTTCTTACCACAGCGGCTTTCTTGCTTGGGTTTTCCTGAAGAATGCTGCTGGAACTGAGCGGCTTTACAGCTGCAATGACAGCAGGGTGGACTTCAGCTGCCTTGCGTTTGGTGGCCAATTTAGGGGTTGAAATGACTTTAACCACAGATGGCTTGACATTAACCTTGGGCTTGGCTGCAGAGTGAAGATGATAGCTGGTTAGTATTTAGAGTGTCAGAAAACATCAAGGGTAATAGTATTGAAAAACAGGTATAAACTATGTCTAATAACACAACTAACACAATGCATGTACACTTATTTAGCATAAAACTGTTGTTGTTTTGGCATAGGGTTTTGACAAAGAAATTGCCACAAACTCCATAGATAACTACCACAACTTTATAGACAACCATCACCTACTAATCTCTAATTTCTGGTATTTCCATTATTAAGTCTATTGATCACCACCTACTCTGTGGTGAAAAAGAATGTTTTAGTGGAAAGAACACTGAAGTCAGAAGACCAGAACCTTGGGCAAGTTATTAAATTTGTGTATGAATCTCAGTTTCTTGGACTATAAAAAGGGGATAACCAACAATTTAAACTATCTACTTTCATGGGTTGTAAAGATGAAAAGTCATACTGTATGTAAAGTGCTTTCTAAAGTAGTACAGAAATGTAAACTATATATGCTCAACATGTGGGAATGAATGGTAGAAGTCTAGAAAGGCTATTAAGTAGCACAATTGACAGTGCACTGGACTTGGAATTAGGAAGACCTGAGATTGAATCTTGTCTTAGATACTTACTAGGTTTGTGACCCTATATAAGTCAATTAACCAGTGACTGTTGTCGAGAATCAGTGTCCTTAGTTTTTAAATGAAAATTGTATGTGTACATACGCATACACGTTTATGGACTTTAAAATGGGATTTAAATCCTAACTATTATTATATTGAAGTCCTATGTAGAACACTAAAAAATCTGATGGCAAAGAAGGGATTTTCTATTTTTTTTTTTAAAGGTTAGGATTTTTGAAAGTAAAAAAGGATTTTAGAAGGTAATGGTCAACCAGGACATATGTAATTAAAGACTACAATTTAGTTTTTTAGGTGAAGATATAGAAATGATTGACTATTGGCTAGAAATAAAATGTATTGTATTAGGACTTGGAAGAGCATATTCACCTGAGCATTAATGATTTGGAAGGTTTAATGATTTACTTAAGAAGACTAAATTGAAAATGAAGAGAATGGAGAAAATTATCTAAATTCTGAAATCCAAACCATATGAAAGCTGTTACAACAAAGAAAGAACAATAACAGAGATGACAGTAAGTGGGAAGAGAAAAATACTCATAGCCTTGGTTTGAATCATAAATAGAAAAGACCATTAATTATGAACCTGGATGATAGGATCTGGCTTCAAACCTCTACTCTTATATTTCTTTTCCTCTATGACTTTGAATAAGTCACATAATCTTCCTGTCTCTGCTTTCTTATTTGTTTAAGAGGAAGATAAACCATATGGTCTCTAAGGTTCCTTCAAATTATAAGTTTGTAATCTTATGAATTTGAGATTTTAGTGGAGAGAGGTAAATGTCTCTACACCTATCACTAAATCTTGGTATAGTAGTAAAATTCCTGAACTATGCCTCAGATGACTGAGTGTCTCATTATGCTATGAACTATAATCTGTATTACTTGGGTGAAGCTTCTTTCCCTCCATTTTCTCATCTATAAAATGAGGGGTCTATATTAAATATGCTCTTTAAATCCTATATTCTCTATAGGTCATTGGTACCCAAAGGATCTGTGGTTGACTCTGAAGGCACTGATTAATGGAGGGTCTAGGGATACCGTGTCATAATTTTTGAGAATTTTCAAAATATTTTCTCCTTCTTTTCACTAAGTTCTGAGAACAAATTAAATACAACTGTCAACTATTAATCCAAGTGAGTCAGTCATTCACTGAATAAAGAATCCCACTGTTCAGGACATAATATATAAAACATTTACCTTTACCCCTTTTTTCTAAGGGCTGTGCTGCACATTTCACATTCAGTATTGAATCCCCAATTCCTGAAGTTTCTACCTCTACTTGCTGGGCTTTTACTGGCATGCGCTTTGTCAGCTGGCGGGTGATTCCTGGCACAGTATTCAGTTCTGATTTCTCTGCCATTTGTGTATTACTAGGTGCTGCTTCTTCCTGAAGGGGTGTCAAAACGTTTTTCTCCTTTTGTAGTGTTTCCACCTCTTGCTGTTTCTGCATGCGCTTCTCTCTCATGATATCCTCAAATTTCTTGACTTGAACTTTGGAAATGCCATCTCCTGTGGTCTCATCTGAAGGCTGTGAGGAAACCTACGAAAGATCCAACAGAATTCAACTCTAGCATTTTTAGAGACAAGCCTGTGGCCAAAACAACTACCAACAAAGTAATAAAGACCTACAGTACTGCTTCAAAAAAGTATAGAGAGCAAAGAAAATTCTGTAATGATCAGCATAGAATGCATAATGTTTATCTTTCTTCAACAGTCTAACTGATATTTATGATCAAAAGCTAGAGTAGTTCCTAGAAAAGAAGCTTAAAGGGATTTAAAAACACCTCTCTAAATCCTAGATTATCCAGCAGAAAGAAGAATCTTTGAAAAATGGAAGAGGAAGGGAGAAATATGTTCACTTGTAATCACCAACAAGCAAAATCCTATAAGGAATAGTTATGAAATAAAAAGAAAAAGGCATTTACATGGGAATTAACTATTTGTAAACCATGTTGCTAATATTCTCACCTCAACAGTCTCTGTTCGAGTAACACCAATACGAGATGTGTTGTCAGCTGCTTCACTAAGTTTCTTCTCTTCTTTTGTGCCTGTATTCAAATCAAACTCCAAATCATTAATCTTCTTTAATTTAGGCCAGTGTGTGCTGATTAAATCTTTAGCTTAATGGATATCTTGGTATCCATTTGCAAACAAAATAATTTTGCTACCTGTTCTTTTGGTGATACGAAGCAGTCGTCTTATCACTGGAGTAGTCTCAGGCTGTGGCTGGGAGTTGGTGCTGTTCTCAGCACTCTGTTGTACCCTCAGTGCCTTTTCTTGCTTGATCTCCTCCAGGGTTTTTATGTGAACTTCCTGCATGGGCTTGGTTTTACTTGCAGGCTCTTCTAATTGCCCTTTGCTGGCAGTGGTAGGAGGCAAGATGATTGCTTTCTTAGACTCACTCTCTATTCTGAGCTTAACAGAAGGATTTTCCTTCTCAGCTTTCTGTCTCTCTTCTTCCTGCTGCCGGTGTTTTTTTTCAGCTAGGACCTCAGAAAATGTTTTGATTCGAATAGCAGAAGAGCTCCTTATCCCTAAACTGGAATCTTCAGTCTTATGGGTTCCTTCATTCTTGATTTTGGTCTGCAAGTCTCCTCGTTTCTGGCTGGCTCTCTCAAGACGTATTTCTTCTAGTGTCTTCACATGGATCTCTCCACCTTTTGCAGATCTTTCTGCTAACACAAGAAAAAAAAAATTCAACTTTATATTTTTGTGCTACTTGAAAGCTTCTTTCTCAATGGTATACTAGTAAAAGACATTTAATATCATGAATCCTGAACTAAAAAATAGAAATAGCTATTTATCATAGCATCTATAGATGTCTTTCTTTTTGAAATAAAATAAATTTCTGCTCATACTAAAGAACAGTAATTTTGGTAAAAATACAAAGAAATTAGATGCCTTATCTGGAACAGAAGGTTTCGCAAGGGTCAATGATGAAAAATTATCCATGCATATGTTTTATAAATAAAAAGCTAAAAAATAAAAAAAAATTAGATGCCTGGGTACTAGAAATGATATTCTCTCCTCTTATAGAAAAGAGAGATTTATTTATTTATTTTTTAGATAACTTTTTATTGACAGAACCCATGCCAGGGTAATTTTTTACAGCACTATCCTTTGTACTCACTTCTGTTCCGATTTTTCCTCTCCCTCCATCCACCCCTTCCCCCAGATGGCAAGCAGTTCTTTACATGTTAAATAGGTTACAGTATAGCCTAGATACAATATATGTGTGCAGAACGGAACAGTTTTCTTGTTGCACAGGGAGAATTGGATTCGGAAGATATAAATAACCCAGGAAGAAAAACAAAAATGCAAGCAGTTTATATTCATTTCCCAGTATTCTATCTTTGGATGTAGTTGCTTCTGTCCATCCTTGATCAACTGAAACTGAATTAGCTCTAAAAGAGAGATTTATTAAAAAATATTTGACACTTGAAAAACAATGACTGGAAATGGGAAGGTGGGGGAATAGAGAAAAGGGAAGGGAAATGAAAACTGAATTATTAGTGAATCAAGATGACTGTCATTTAAAAAAAAAAATCTAACCTTTAATCTGGCTTGAAAAATCAGGTTAACCTCTAACCTGAACTCAACCAAATCAGAGAAAACATTTATGTTGTTTTGGGTGGTAAAAAACATAGGAATCAGTTTCAGTAATCATTACCTGTTGTCTCCATACTATTTAGATCAGCTGGCATTCCTAATCTCTCCTTCAGAGACTTAGAAACTTGAACTGAAAAATAAAAAATAAAATAATAAAAGACATGATAAAGATCTGCTGATATTTACACAGAATTATTAAATTAAGAATTCTTTATGGTATTTAACTGAATTTCATGTGTTCCTTTTCAATTTTCATAATGAAATCAACACTTTTCTCTTACTGCCAGTACTCTTTCTCTGGGGCTTTGCCTTCTCTATCTACTACTTTTCTCTTAAAATCTCTCTTTTCTAGTCTTTGACCCCAACAACTTGGCTCTGAAAAATGATTTCTACATCACATGTTAGAATATTCTTGAAAATAAATTTGAAAAATTATTGCTAAACAACAAATTATCTGATGGGCTTTAGGAATTTTTTTTTTTTTCATTTTAAAAATCATGGAAAGGGAATGACATGGCCCTAAAACCCCCATCATCTTAGTTTGCCTGTGATCAGGAATCACAGATAGCCCAAAATGCCAATAAAGCAAGCGGCAAATGTAAAGAGTGTAGTAATTTTAAAATTTTATTAAATTAGTACCTTTCTTTGGTGTTTTGTCAGTATTCATTTCTGGAGACTCAATTTTCTTCCCAAGCCTTTGAGCAAGGCTTCGCTTCAGTGGAGGGTCACTGTCAACACCTTTTAGATCAAAGAAAAAATATAAATTTAGTTGAAATCATTTTTTTAAAAAAGAAAAACCATGAATAAGAAAAAGCAAACAAATCTATGAAAATTAATGTCCTTTCTTCTGTTTATATGGTAAATAATGAAGTTTCCTTGGAACTGGACAACTCTACCTCAGAGAAGGTAATGAAATTTTCACAGAGTAAGATGGTGGGATGGAAGAAAACAAGATATGAATAACCTTCAATATGGGAATCATAAGTTAACTAAAGTCAAAACTAAGAATGTACCAAAAATTCTAACTGGCTAACAGGTGAATTCCAGTAACCAAAGTAACACCACAAACAACCAAGAAGGTTATAGAACTTCAGAACTAGAAGGAACTTCAGAGATCATTGAATATGTCTTTTCCTTTTACAATCAAGAAAGATAAGGCTCAGAGAAATAATGTTTAAATAATTGGGAGAAAGTCAAAACCAAAATGTATGCTTTCTGATTCCTGGTCAGGAGCTCTTTCCAGTACCACCATGTTGCCTAGTGTAAGCTGTTTAAATAGCAATTTCTAATATTTTAATTGTTTTCCAGATTGTCGAAGACCAAACTTTCCCAAAGATATACTTGTATAAGACTCTAAAGCTAGTAAAACTCTAATGTAGATACTATTAACTCCCAAGAGCTTATATCAATTTCCTTTCTATATTCTACCTGTTTTTAGGTTGCCTGCAAAAGAATTTTATAAACAACTTTATATTTCTAATAGCAAAAACTGAAAAACTTCACTAAAATTGCAATTATCTTTTCATATCCTTTGAGAACTTAGCAGATAAATATGTTATTTAAAATGGTAAAGCAAAGATTTGTCCATAAAAACATCACTACTACCACCTACACAGGTACTATTAAATTGCCATGACAACACCATTTAAAATGGTGTGAAAGGAACCTGTGATATCAGGAGAGTTTTTTCAAATTTAGGCAGTATATTATTTTGGGGTAGTTATGGAAAGTAGGTTAATTGTCTTTCAAAAAAGACAGGAAAAAATGGAATACTTTAAATTTTATTCTTCAAATAAATAAAACTTAAGTGAACTTACTGATAAATAAATGGGAAGTTTAAATTTTAATACTTTTTAGCTAACTAAAATTGTTACATAAAAATTTTTATTAAATCTAAATTTTATCCTTATTCTAAAAAGGTTCTTTAAAATTTTCCTTTAATGAAGAAAAAGAGTACTCATGATCTTTTAGCTCAGGGCTTTTTTAAAAGAACTATTAAGAATCAAAATGAACTTTAATTCATAAAACTGTTGAAAAGATAAAACAAATATAGGGCAAAAAGAAATTGGAGAAGGAAAGTTGGTGACAATGATCTTAAGAACTGTATAGAGGATTGGTGGGGCAACATCAATAGCTTATTTTTTGTGTGGGAAAAATACACTGAGTTGTTTCTAATACATCACAGCTTGTTACATGTGCAAACATTTGCATAAAATGTCCTTACCTGAGAGCTTCCGCTTCCCTAGCCTTTCTGTAAGACTCAGTCGCACCAAGGGCTCTTCTCCTAAAATAACAAACAATAAATAGTTTAAAGTTTACTATCCTTAACCACTACTAGTGCTTGATGAATGCAAGGCACTTGGCAATAAACCAGAAAGTATTAAAGAATAGTCATCTTAAAACCCCAAATAATAACACAAAAGCTGACACTTATATGGTACTTGAAGATTTTTTGAAGTACTGACATACTTGATCTATTTCTCACTTGATTTATTCAAATCTGAGTTAAATATTACAGTTATTAGTCTAATTTTTAGAGGAGAAAAGCAGAAGTTCAAGTTTTATGAACAGCCCATGGTCACACAACTAATAAGTGTTAGAAAAAGGATTTATGCCTAAGTCTTTCCTGATTCCAATTCTAGAGATAGATTTTTGTCTTTTGTTTTTATCATCTAGATATTCCCCTATATTCCTCACTGTTTTCAGAAGAGCTATTTCCTATTAACAACATTTTAAAAAGAAAAAAAATCAGAAACTCAATAAACATATTGAAAAAAATCTGATATTATATGCTACTCTTTTCTCCTTGGGTCCCCCAACTTTTGGAAAGGGATAGAAGTAGGAGTGCAAGACAAAAGTTTTTTGGAAGTCTCAAATAAGTAAAAACAATTCAGCATATTAAATATTATATGACAACATCCTGGAGGTCAACAAATAGTAAACATGAAACAATAATGATATATGCTCTACAAAATGCAGTGTTAGGAGTCAAGTAAATCAACATCAGTTCATCTCCTCTTCTCCAAGGCAATACACTTACATCTTCAGCAAATACTTGTGGACAGAATTTTTTGATAGGCAGTGAAAGAGACAGAAAATTTTTACAAAGGCACGATTCCTTCAAGTTTGACCCTGAAGAAGAGATAAGACAATTTATCTCCCTAACTTCTTTGCAGAGGTGATGGACTACAGTCATGTAACATTGTACATATTACTTAGCTGATGTGATGGTTTGGGTACAGATTGAACTAAAACTCCTGGAAGAGATGAAGACTTAAATAAGCCTGTCTAGAATAATGTCACTAGGAACAGAAAGAATGAAATAGATAAGAGATACCATAGACATAAGAAACTCAAGTTCCACAGTGGTGCTGGCAAAATGTACTCCACTTGCTCCCTCTACCCATCCCCCCCAAGAAAAAGGCTAGAGGAAGGTCTCCAGTGCAATGAGTAACTCCTCCTAAGAGGATCTATGGATGAGCATGGATACAAATTGCAGAGGATGAATTGGTTATTCTCTGGTCAAAGAAGGGAAAAGTCATCATGAATTCACTGAAGCATCAAAATATCAGCTATACTTGATAGTGGACTGAAGAGGAAATGTGAGAGGAAGAAAAACCACATAAATTGTTATGTCACTGGAAGAAACAATGAAATCAGGAGGAGCTACAAGTTTAGAGGTAAAGATTTAATTAATTTTTTATTTTGTTTTGTTTTGGATATAGTGAGTTGCCTATTCAAAATGTAGTATAAAAGAACCAAAAGTCAGATATAGAGGTAAGGGCAAGAGATATATAGTTTGGACCACAAATACAGAATTTATAGGATAAAGGCATGAGAGAGTAAGAATGTGAAGGAAGAGAATATAGAGAGAGAAGATAGGGGCCAAGGACTGAATTTTAGGGAACACTAAGCTTATGAGGCTGTAATGAGGTCAAGAAAACACAGAAAAGAAGTCCTGATAAAGGTAGGAAAATCAGGAAAATGTGATGAAAAACATCAACTTATCTCCCAGTGTTGTCTCAGGGATCTATGTTTGACCCTATAATATTTACCATATTTATGAATAACTTGAATGAAAGCTTAAATGGCATGCTTAACATATTTGCAAATGACAAAGCAAGAAGAAATAACTAATAATCTGAATGCCAGCCACAATCCAAAAAGATTTCAACAATTAGAACTTTGCACTGCATTTAATAAGGTGAATTTGAAGGGATAATTATAAAGTTTTAACCTTTCCCCCACACAACTTCACAAGGACAAAATGGAAAAGGCATGAATATACAGAATTCTATATGAAAGAAATAAGGGAATTTTATTGGACTGCTAATTTAATATGAATCAATAGTGTGGTATGGAAGCCAACAAAGCTAAAATAATCTTAGGTTGCATTAAGTGAGTCAGACTGTTTGAATCAGGGTGTATGGAGGAGAGTGGAGAGAGAGAGAGAGAGAAAGAAGACAGATAAATCTCTGCTTTGTCAACACCACACAGGAATACTATGTTCCATTCTGGGGCCACATTTCAGGAAAGACATTAATAAAACGGAGAGAGTTAGGGGATAGCACACCAGAATAGTGTAAGGGCCTTGAGTTCATGCCAAATGAGAACTGGCTAAAACAATCAAATATTTTTAGAGTGGAATATCAAATATTCCTTGGGCAGAAAGGAAGTTAGATTTATTTCTAAATGTTTGAAGGGCTATCACAAGGAAGATATATTAAACTAGTTTCCAGGGGGGATAGAGTTAAAAACACTGGATACAAGTGCAAAAAGACAAACTTACACTTAATACAAGGAAAAATTTTCTAACACATAAGAATTAACCAAGAGTGAAATATGCCATATAACCCATCGCATTTTTGAAAATGTTTTGTATTTATTTCTGTATATACTGGTATTTCAATGTATAGCTGATATTTCCTCTAATAGAATGGAAACTCCTTAATACAGAGATCGTTGCATTTCTATTTTATTCTTGTTATCTAATAGAGACCCTAGCATATAGCAGACACTTTTTGATTGATACATGTTTCTTATATGTATCCCTTCAACTCAAAAGCCACAACACTAGCTCAGACTCTTCTCATCTCCTGGACTAATGGTCCTGAGGTCTTCCTATCATTATTAGACTGTCTTCTCTTTTATCCATTTTTCATACCTTTGCCAAAATGTCATTCCTCTGCTGAAAAACACTGAGTACTGAATAAAACAGAAACTTCTACCCTGGAATTCAAGGCTCCCTACAACCAGGTGCTAATCTATCTTTCTAGCCACAATTCATGTTACCACCCTTCAAGTTTTGTAAACTACAGATAAATAATCTGTTCTTCAATCCTTTCCTGTCTTCTTGGCTCCGTGTTTCTAGACAAATCCCATTTTACATAACAGCAATGGATTCTTTATTTGAAGCAGATCATATACAGAGTAACTTTCACTTTTTTGGCGCATTTTCTGCTAACTTTTTGGCCTTTTACCCATTGTGCTCTGCTAGAGATATTGTTTATAAGGTGTTGTAAAGTGCTATCATAGAAGTCTTCTCTTTTCCATCTAAAATATTATTCTCATGGATTATCTCTATGCAGATGAATCCCAGAGCTCTATTTTTAACTTTTAAGTCTTTCTCTTTAGTTCCAGCCACATACTGTTACACACTCTTTGGTCATTTCAAACCATATGGCTCCCTGACATCACAAAAGATCATGAACAGAATTAACTATCTTCCCTATTCACACCTCACTACCCAATTCTTCAACTCCTTTCAATTTCTGTGGAGGGCACTAGTATACTCCCAATCACAGATTTGGAATACTGAGGTTATCATCAACAACTCCTTATTCTCATTCATTCATCTATTCAACCTATTGCCAAATCTTGTCCTTTCTACCTTCTATAATACTTCTCATGTAGAATCCCTTTTCTTTCATATATCTACTTCCCAAGTACAAGCTCTTAACACCTCTTAAATAGACCATTATAATAGCTTTTTAATTAATATTCCTATTTCTACTTTCATTCCATTTTGTTCATCTTCCACTTAGCTGTGGAATGATTTTCCTATAGCACAAGTCTGACCATGTCATTACCCTACTGAAATTTTTGTGGTTCCCTATTAATGTCAGGATCAAATATAAATTGGAACTTAAATCTCTTCAAAACCTGGCCCTTCCTCCCTTCTAGTCTTGTAATTTAATTCCCTCCATAATCAGCTCTACTGATCTACCTGCTATTTTTATCACATGGTGATCCATTTCCCATCCCTGTGCCTTTACATTGGCTTGTCCTCCATTCCTAGAATGTCCTACATCTATACCTCTGTTTCCCTGGCTTTTTCCAAGATTTAGTTCAAATCTCACCATCTACAAGAAGCCTTTTCTATCTTCCCCATCTACTAATGCCTTTTCCTGAAATTGCCTTCCATCTACGCTCTCTATATGTAATATGCACCTAGTAATTAACATGCCTCTCCTATTTAAAATGTAAGCTCCTTGAAGGCAAGCAGAAAGAGTTTTTCACCTTTTTTCTGTATCCTTAGCATTTAGCATAGTGCCTGAACATTGTATGCTGCTTAATAATTACTTGTTGATTGAAAGTAAGGAAAGAAAGAGAAAAGATTATCATTAATCAAGAATTCATAAGGTTTCAAAAAAGTTTGTGCTGCCCACAGAATCCCTCAGTCACTTCTGAGGAGGGAATTGGGCCATAAAATATATTACTAAGTAGTAGAAGAACACACGAAGAAGCTTCACCATGGATGTTGTTACTGCCCTAGCCCAAGTATGTACTCTATCCCCTCATGAATTGGTTCTTTGAAGTCTCTTCATCATGTAGTTTTTGGGCACACTATAACACTCAATTCAACTTCCTCTACAGGGAATATCTGTAATATATCCATTTAATTGCAACTTCCTTCTTTCTTCAGGTTTTGCTTATGTCAATAACGTTAACAATGATATGATTCAGTAATTTTGGCATTATGTCCAGTCATTGGACAGGGATCTCACACTTAAAAGGGCAAAAGTCTAACTAAAGTTTGTTGACAGTCTAAAAATGTTGTGGTTCTTAGCATTACCCTTCACTGCTACTCTACCACCTTCCTTATAGAAACAGAAGAAAGTTATGTCAAAGACTGAGTTTCATTTTTCATTTTTTGTAGAGGGCCAGAACTCTGGAGAAGTATACTTAAAACAAGGATATTTACAACAAGGTGTTAATTCAGTGTGATTGATAAGATGATGGCTCTCTAGTTCACATATACACTTAGTATGGTTATATAATGGTTCTCTAGTTCACACATACTCAGTATGCTGTAATGATGTCATTGTAATAGGGTATTTAAGGACTGAGAAAACTGGGGACACAGTCAGTCAGTCAGAGTGAACAGATTGTGAAGGAGACAGACTGTAGTAGACACATTATGTGAAGACAATAGAGACTTTAGACTCTGTTCCTGACCATCCTTGTGGTGACTATCCTGCTGAGACCAAGGCCCGTCCAGAGGACCTCCAGAAAGCTAGCCAGGACATTACAATTTTTGTTTCCTTGATTGCCTGAAATTGCTTACCTATTGGTGATATGCTGGTCATGTCATCTATCATACAATCTTCCTAGGAAAGGGGACTGCCCATTTTACTCCTTTGTTTAAAAAAATTCTGGTAGCTCCCCACTACCTCTAGAAATAATATAAACCTTGGCTTCAACCTGCATTTTAAACCTAATTTCACATTACCAACCACATTATGCACTTTGTTGTTCCTTGAATTCAACATGCTATATCCTACCTTTGTGCATTTCTATAAGTCAGCTCTCATATGGATTATGTTACCCCTTCATCTCTTTCAGAATCCTTATATTTCCTTTAAAGTTCAATTCCTGTAATACCTTTTCCATGAAGTTTTGCTTAATTACTCCCCACCCTACTCCTACCTGTATGCTTTCTCCATATTCATATTATTTCTAGAATAGCTCTCTCCTTTGTTCTTCTCACTTTCTTAGCCTGTATTATATTTATGTTGTTATTTTATATTCCAAATAGAATTTAACCTCCTTGGGAACAGGATTCTTTTCAATTTTTCTATTTGTACTTCCAGGACCTTATATATAGTGGTCAAGTTTATATTCTTAATATTTTAATATACAGTTACTCTCTATTGAACTGAATCCCTCCTCTCAATCATCTTTCCTCAAGGAAAGTGCTTTCTGCTTCAAGACAATGAGATCCCCTCTAATCCCTCCTTTCTATCAGATAAAAACAAATTTTCTTTCCTTGACTTTCCCAAGATGTTCTATTTAACATTTCCCAGGAACATATCCATTTTCTAATTTATATTTATACCTTTTAAAATATGTTATCTTATAGCACTTGTGCATCTCTCACCCCTCCTATTAGATTAAAGTTCTTGAGGGAAGATGCTTTGAGGGAAAGGTACCTTTGTATCTTCAGGACCTAGCAACCATTTAATTATTTAGTAAATTGAATTAAAAAGTAAATGTCTGAAACTCCATTCCACATATGTATTTGTATTGATTGGCAGATATTACACCAACAATAATATATAACCAGAAATAATATATCAGAAATAATAACACCTGACTTAATGGGGCTAACTTTCTGAAAGAAAAGCTATGCCATACTCTTTGCCAGCAATGGTTTCCTCTCTCATTGCTATCTTTCCATCCAATAAGGCTCAGATCAAATATTCATCTTCCATAAAATCTTCCCTACTAGACCAATAAAAGTTGATTTCTCTTTCTTATGAATTCTTATTGTACTTTGCACTACACTACTCATTTGTTACTGCCTCTTATTGTGCTGATTTGCATACTAATCTTATCTCCCCCAATTAGTTTTAAACTCTTTTGTGGGGAGCAACTAGATAACACTTCCTAGCTGTGTGACCCTGGGCAAGTCTCAACCCCAATTGTTTCAGCAAAAAACAAAATAAAACAAAAAAAAAAAAAACAACTCTTTTGTGGTCAGGGACCATTCTACATATGTTTTGTATATGGTAGATAATCCTTATTTGAATGAGGGAATGAACGCAACATGTAAGCATGCAAAACTCAAAAAAATACCAACATACTCAAAATCATCAACATCTTTCTATCGGCAGAACTTTCAACATAGACAAAGGTGGTATATCCCCTTATCTGTGCTCCATCAGTTGTATAAGCAGGGTAGTAATAAATCCCAACCCTTCTTACACCTCACCTTGTTTGTTGGACAGGGTCACTGTCCTCACCACAGTTCTGACATTCTCTTTCTCAGGACCTGGAATGGGCTGTGGTTGAAGTAAGTGAGCAGATGCTCCTGAAGGCCCTTCTGAATAAAGGAAAAAACAAAAACCAGTTATGGAAAATAAAGTATTTTTAAGATTTAAGATTTTTAAGTCCCTCATAGTAGATCTTTAATAATTTAGTAATTCACTCCTGGGTCCCTGAAATGACTGGTTTTGTCTACAAAATTGGGTGTCTATAGAACCAAGAAAATTATTTAGCAATCCAGAAAAAACAGTGCTGACTTTGGAATTATTAGATTTAGATTTGAGTTCTATCCTATTACTTAATAGCTGTGTTACCCTGAGCAATTCATTTTAAACTTTCAGGATCTCAGTTTTCTTATCTGTAAGTTGAGAATGTTGAACTAGATAATCTGTAAGCTCCCTTTCAGTGCTATATATTCTACTAAAAAGTGTTATTTTTGCTAGCATATGACAATTTTAAAGTTAATGTTTATTTTCCTAATCCATAACTCTAAATGTTGGCCAGGAGAACTTATTGTTTATATAGAAGAGCTAATAATAGATTAAGATGAGGAAGTTACAGGTTTTATTCCATATCTGGCATCAACCTATCCTATAACTATGGGCAAATTAATTCTATATCTACTATAAGATTCCCTTCTTAATCAAGTAAGGATAATTATCCTAGCTTTCTTTCTCCCAGGGATACTTTGAAAATAATTGAAAGAATATACTCTATACAAAAAAAGATGCTAACAAAATTCAAAGTGTTACTGTAAAACTGATACACTATTAAAAAAAGCAAGAATACTAAATCTAAACCACTCCAATTTAATCTGCATTATAATTATAATTACCCCACAGACAACCTCATTTTTTTTTGTTACCACACTTATTCCTAACTAGCCAAGTCTTACTTCTTCCTCATATTCATGTGTGTCAAATAAAACTTTTCAGATCTGAATTCTGCATATAGATTAGTAGATACAAAACTCTAATAACCGTGATAGAGTATAAGTCTCTAAGAAAATGTCAAGACATTTAAAAATTTAGTAATAATTCAAATCATGATTCAGACACTTACTATCTGCATGACCCTGGGCAAGTCAATTAATCTGTCTGTCTTAGTTTCATCTGTACATGGTAATAAGAGCACCTATCTTCCAGGGTTGTCAAGAGAATCAAATATGTATAAAGCACTTTGCAAATCTTAAGTTCTATATAACTACTAGACATTGTTATTTTTATGATGATAATGGTGATAATTCTATTTTCAAACTGAGAAATGACACAGTCAAATTTTCCAATTTTTATGTTGGTTTTTTCATTTGTCTTTCTTTGAAATCTTGTTGTTAAATGGTGAAAAGTCTTTCCTTTAGTTCCTATTATTTGTGGATCAATAGAATGAGATTAAATGTATAAGGCAATCCTTAGCTTTAAAACAAAACTGACCTTTCCAGGAAAAAAAAAGTCACAAAAACAAGTTATTCATGTTAGTTCTTATTTTTAGAAAATTATTGTTCTCTAAGATTGAGACGTCTTTTTGTCAAAAGTTCTCACAAGCTTTACCTCCTTGCTTCTTAGATTTTTCCTTCATTTTCTTTGACTTGATTTCCTCAAGAGTTTTTATTCCAAAATTCAAACTATCACCTACAAAGCCAAAAGAGGATTTATGAGGAAATGAAATAATAAAGAGGCAGGGTAATAGCTATTGACTATAACATTTGGCTAGCATATTCCCCTGCTAAGGCTACAGTAACATATGTTAACAGGAACTTTATTAAAAATGGTCAGGAATTAGTGACTATTTCTATTAAGACATATGACTAAGAGCAGAAGTTTATAACCAGAGGGCCAAGAATTTGATTTAAAAATATTTTAATAACTTTATTTTAATTAATTAATTGTTGTAAAAACTAACTTAATTTCTTTTTTTTAAATTATAGCTTTTTATTGACAAAGCACATGCATGGGTAATTTTTCAACACTGACTCTTGCTTGGAGAGACCTACATGGACTGATGCTAAGTGAGATGAGCAGAACCAGGAGATCATTATACACTTCGACAACGATATTGTATGAGGATGTATTCTGATGGAAGTGGATTTCTCTGACAAAGAGACTTAACTGAGTTTCATTGGAGAAATGATGGACAGAAACAGCTACACCCAAAGAAGGAATACTGGGAAATGAATGTGAACTATTTGCATTTTTGATTTTCTTCCCGAGTTATTTTTACCTTCTGAATCCAATTCTCCCTGTGCAACAAGAGAACTGTTCGGTTCTGCAAATATGTATTGTATCTAGGATATACTGCAACATATTTAACATATATAGGACTGCTTGCCATCCTGGGGGGGGGGGGGGGGGAGGAGGGAGGGAGGGGAAAAAACGAAACATAAGTGATTGCAAGGGATAATGTCGTGTAAAAATTATCCTGGCATGGATTCTGTCAATACAAAGTTATTATTAAATAAAATAAAATTAAAAAAAAAAAAAAAAAAAAAAAAAAAAAAACCACTGACTCTTGCAAAAACTTCTGTTCCAACTTTTCTCCTCCTTCCCTCCACACTCCCCTCCCCTAGATGGCAAGTAGTCCCATACATGTTAAATATGTTAAATACAATATACGTATATATATTTATACAGTTGTCTTGCTAAACAAGAAAAATCGGATTTAGAAAGAAGGTAAAAATAACCTGGGAAGAAAAACAAAAATGCAAACAATTAACAGAAAGAGTGTAAATGCTATGTTGTAGTCCACACTCATTTCCCAGTGTTCTTTCACTGGATGTAGCTGGTTATGTTCATTACTGATCAATTGGAACTGATTTGGATCCTCTCATTGTTGAAGACAGCCACCTCCATCAGAATTGATCCTCATATAGTATTGTTGTTGAAGTGTATAACTATTCTCCTGGTTATGCTCATTTCACTTAGCATCAGTTCATGTAAGTCTCTCCAAGCCTATGTGTATTCTTCCTGTTGGTCACTTCTTACAGAATAATAAGATTCTATAACATTCATATAACACAATTTACCCAGCCATTCTCCAACTGATGGGCATCCATTCAATTTCCAGAATAACTATTTTAATATAATTGTTTTCCTTAGTAATCCTATATATTTTATGTTCTTTTAAAATATTATATTGGCAAAGGATCTATAAAACAAAAAAGAATAGGAACCTCTGGGGTTAAGGAGCATTTAAAACCTGCTCTTACCTTGCTTTAAGCTGACCCCAGGTTTCCGAGCACCAGTTATGCGCAATCCATTATGGACTTCAGGAGCTGGTTGCAAAATAGGTGTTTTAGTTTCATCTCCTTCTTCAGAAAACTGATCTAAAAAACAAAATCAAACAAAATTTAAAATGAAGACTCATAGCTTCTTTGCTAGTTCACTTTTAGTTGAGTTCCCATTTCTGAATTTCTAAAATAAACTTGACACTTACCATCATCATCTTCATCATCATCTGCAGCATTGATTACAACTGGAGGATGTGTGGGACTGGGAACATTTTCTGAACTTTCCACTTTCATTACACCTCTAAGCTGGGGGGAGGGGTTAGACTGGACTGATAGTTTGTTCTGCTGCATTGAGAGCTGATTAGCTTTCACCTCTTCATCTGGTGACTCAGGCACAATGGGTAAAATAGCTAAAAGTGAAAAGACATCAGTAAGTCAACAACAATTGAATAAAAGAATTCAAATTGCTTTGTCTATACATACTAGATTCAGTAAATTTTCATAAAATTTTCTTAAGACCTTTTTAGTCTCTTCCTTCTATTTTGTAATTTCCCATATTCCATAAGATTGAAGACATGTTTCAATAATTGTATCTACTAATTCTTAATAATCAATTTTATGCATTCTAAAAATTAGAACTTTTGTTAAAAAGCAGCAGCAAAAAACAATATGGTAGATAATACTTCAAAATCTATATTATATTTCACTACTAAACAACAGATTATTACTTAATTTTTATTAAATAGATTTAAAATTCAAGTCAAATCAATTCAACATATGTTTACTAATACTTACTAATTAGTAGAACACAGTGCTAAGTGCTGGGAGAAATACATAATTTAGATAAAACAAAATCCTAGTTTTTAGGGAGCTTATCATCCACTTGGGAAAAACTCACACAGATAATAATTTTTTAAAATATTAATAAATAAATGAGGAAGCAAACAAAGTGAAAGTTATATCAACTTGGGAGAGAGAAAAAAGAAAAGTGGAAAAACTGGGGAATTTTATTGTTGACATGGTATCTGACTGAATTTTTAAAGATTGGCCAGATAGAAGGAAAGGGCATTGCAAGAAGGGTGAAAAGGACAAGTCAAGTGGAGATTGTGACATGATTAAGTATATATAGAAAGAAGTAAAATCTACTGTGAGAAAAAGGAGACAGTAGAAATGAGGTCTATTAGTAATCCAAGTGGGTGGCAATAGGACTTACGTTAAGATAGCAGCAGTACAAATAAAAAGAGGGGACAAATTCTCCCCCCAAAAAAGATTTCTTACTTTTGTCTTTGTGTCCCTAAAACCTAGTAGAGTGACTTGCACATAATTGGCATTTGATAAGTATTTATTGACTTGAATTGGATTTAAGTTAGGAGTTGATAAATTCAAACTTCTTTTGAAAGTCTTTATGATTATAATAAGAAATCAAGAACAGAAAAGATAAGAGTAATTAAAAATATGTGAAATGATTCAAAATAAAAACAGAACTTACTTTTGCTTGGAGGTAGGAAAAGGCCTTCAACATAGCGTCCCCTGTTGTGATGAAATGCACAATTTAATTTTTGACATCCCATTGGCTGGTTTTCCCAATAGCATGGAATCTCACTCCGCTTTTTCTGTGGATTTAAAAAAAAAATCAGGAGATAAACCAAAATATGAAATGCGATTACCCTATCTTGATATGACAAGAACTAAGTATATAACCTCTGTAGATCTTCAAGGAAGGGAAACTTACCATATTTCAAGGAAGTTAATTTTACTCACAGAAAGCTCTAATTCTTCTTCTTCTTCTTTTTTTTTTTTTTCTGACATGCAGCCTAAAACTGCACAACTTCTACCAATCTCTCTTGGTTCTCTCCCCAGGAGTTAAACAGAACAAAGCTAATCCCTCCTCCAAATAATTTCTCTTCAAATACTTGAAGCAGGCAAACATGTCTGTCAGAGTTTTCTCTTTTCCAGGCCAAACATCCCCATTGCCTTCAAATGATCTTCATGCAATACTAAGGCAGGGCCTAACTATTCTGGTTACCATCCTTTAAATATTCTCTAGCTTATCAATGTCTTTTCTAGACTATGGTACTCAGACCTGAACAGAATAGTTCATATGAAGGCTGACAACACTGTACATTGGTACAAGAGGACTCTCACCACTCTATTTCTGGAAGCTGTGCTTTTCTTGATATAGCCCAAGATCACATTCACTTTTTAACTACCATATTAGACTATTGACTTTAGTAGCCTTGCAAAGTACCAATTTTTTTTTTTCCAAAACTGCTAACCATGCTCGCTTATCTTAAATTTGTGAAATTGATTTTTTTGTATTCAAGTGCATACATTTATATTAGAGTCAGCTCAATGCTCTAGCCTGATAAGATCTTTTTGGATTTTGACTATCACCCAGTATAATAATTATCCCCTCCCAGTTTTGTGTCAACTATAAATCTGATAAGAATATTACTTATATCTTTGCTCACTTAGACACAGCAAAGGCACTGGACAAAGCAAACATTGCTAGAGTGCTTCCCTGGAGACTTCCTGCCAGGTTAACATTGAATCCTTTACAATTATTATGAATTTGGCCATCTGACCAGTTCTGAAACCATGTGATTGGATTACTGTTTAATCCATAACATTTGATCTTCTCCCCAAGTATATCCAAAACATTCTCCATATCTACTTTTCCTATCTATGAGTCAAGGAAGGTAGCATAGTGTATGTGAAAATAGTATTGGAATGGAGAATGGCTGAATAGGCTGTGTATGTGAATATGATGAAATACTATTTTGACTTAAAAAGTCATGAAGGGGGATGGTTTTAGAAGAACCCCATTAGATATATATGGACCAATACAAAATAAAGCAAGCAGAACCAGGAGACCAATTAGTACAATTCGATCCTCCTCATCTTCTTCCTCCCTTCTTTTTCCTCCTCCTCCTCTTCTCCCTCCTTCCCTCTTTCTCATTTTGCATGACTATCCTTATCCGTAATGCATTTTTGTTTTTCTTTCTTTCTCAATGGGCAGAGAAAGAAGAAAAGGAAGAAAAGAATTTGGAACCAAAAACACAATTAGTTCAAAAAAATAGTGGATTTGAAATCGGAGAATTGGAATTTGTCAAAATATTTTGGAAATACCTTGTTTCTCAGAGCTTAGGCCCACCAAGGTTGTGTCCTAGTGTAACAATAATCCTTTACACTCTAGATATCACTCTCTGACAAAGTTTACTGCCTGGACCAGTACCAGATGTTCACTGAGGGATTCAGCTCCCTTGATTTCCCAGAGTGGTCCATCACATGTTCACAATCTCTCTTCTTTGTCACTGAGAGGTACTGTACTGTACATATAGAGAAGTTTGGTTCTGTGCTCTGGCCACAACTCTCCAAAACTTGGTACAATGGGCTGTTCCCACAGGACCCAAGAACACCTATATTTGTCCCAAGAAATGCTAATCATGAGATCCATTTCAAGATCCTAGAATTATTGTGTTGTGGGTCAATCCCTTTCAAGCATCAATATTGTAAGTCTTCTTTCTAGGAAGTGAGCTTCCACCTGCAAATGTCATTTTCCTCACTGTTAAATTAATTACATTTCAGTTTGTGTCCTGACTCTCTTATCTCTAGCCTGTTTTGTGCTGCTCTGGCCACCCACAGATTACAGGCTAGTTCTGGTTAAGCTGACTGATTCAAATTCAGTTCTGCCACTTGCTAGTGATATGACCCCGTGCAAGGCACTTAACCTCTTAGTGTACTAGGCATCTCCCTAAAAGTATAAGTTACAAAAAAGTTGTTGTTCTGCTCTGATAGAGGAAGATTCGTCATTGGGTTACAACCACAAATCTAGACAAAACAAATAGAGAACAGCTCAAGGTCTAAGCTTCTTGGAAATTATAGCAATAGCAATTTTTAAATATCATTATCAGTAATAGTTATTTTATTGTTAAAGGAGGAAAGAAAATAATGAAATACTGACTTAATTTTATGAAGAACCTCAGATATACTAAAAAATATAGTGCTAAGTATTTTAGAGCTTTTTTTTTTTTTTTTTGCTGAGGCAATTGGGGGTGACTTGTCCAGGATCACACAGCCAGGAAGTGTTAAGTGTCTGAGACCAGATTTGACCTCAGGTCCTCCTGACTTCAGGGCTGGTGCTCTATCCATTGAATCACCTAGCTGCCCCTATTTTAGAGCTTTTAATAAAGCTCTCCTCCCCTAAAAACTACATACACAAAAAGGTCAGATATTTTTACCTGCAAAGACTATAAAGACAATAAGCAATTATTTTTTTGAAATTCTCAAATGGTATTATAATCATTGCTATTTTATATAATGATGATAATAGCAATTATCTAATTGCCTCTTGTTTCAAAGCTACAGAAATTCAGTGTCCCAGTTTAGGATCTAATGTTAATTTTTCTCACTCCTGAGGCCTTTGGTTTAAGAGATTTTCCCTCTCTCTTGGAAATAAACTTACTAAATACAGGTTGCCTGCTGTAGTGAATCCTGCTGTGTTTTACAATATGTGACATTTAACCTTGAGGATAAATACGAAGTTTACCTGTTCATAAAAGGATATGCCAATTTGTCCTTCTCTCTCTCCTAATCATCAAGCTTACACAAAGTAAAAGGAATTAAGATTTTTAATTGTCCCACTCCCTGTGGTTTGAGTCTCAGGCTACTGATGAAGAAATGTCATTAAACTTGGCTGACCACTTACATCAATTTCCATATGTCGGAACCTGCAGACTTGTCGAAAACAGCGCCCTTCCTGCCACAATGTGCAGACAGTCTCATTTCCTAAGGCAGCTTCACAGTGCCGGAATGGGCAACTATCTCCCTGCAACCAATAGAAAAGAACAAAGAAAATAAGTATGATCTGAAAGATTCACATACATTTCTAAGCATAAAACCGCTGCTTAGTGACAAGTACTTAATGAGGAAAAGAGATTAAGTCAAGATCAGAAAAAAAAAAAAGTTCAAAGGAAATAGGACTAATCTAAGGGAAACAAGATTCTACTCTGAAAAGATTTTTTGTGAACCTAACCTATTCCACTGATTCTACTTTATTTTTCAGCCTGTACCAAATGGTTTTGATAACCACCGCTTTATAATATAGTTTTAGGTCTGGTACAGCTAGGTCACTTTCATTTGCATTTTTAAAATTAATTCCCTTGAAATTCTTGACCTTTTGTTCTTCCCGATGAACTATGTTATTACTTTTTTTAGCTTTGTAAAATAATTTCTTGCGAATTTGATTAGTGTGGTACCAAATAAGTAGATTTAGGCAGAACTGTCATTTTTATTATATTAGCTTGGTCTACCCATGAACATTTGATATTCTTCCAATTGATTAGATCTGACTTTATTTTTGTGGAAAGTGTTTTGTAGTTCTGTTCATATAGGTCCTGACTTTGTCTTGGCAAGTAGGCTCCCAAACATTTTATATTATGTACAGTATGGAATTATTTGATATTATTGCTGCTGAATTTTGTTGGTAACATATAGAAATGCTGATGGTTTGTGTGGATTTATTTTGTATCCTGCAACTTTGCTAAAGTTGTGAACTGTTTCTAATAGTTTTTTTAGTTGATTCTCTAGGATTCTCTAAAAATACTATCATATCATCTGTAAAGAGTGATTATTAGTTTCCTCATTACCTACTCTAATTCCTTTAATTTCTTTTTCTTCTTTTATTGCTAAAGCTATTATTTCTAATATAACATTGAATAGTAATGGATAGTGGAAAATCTTATTTCACCTCTGATATTATTGGGAAAGGTTCTAGTTTATCCCCATTATATATTATGTTTGCTGATGATTTTAAATAGATGCTACTAATCATTTTAAGGAAAACCCCATTTATTTCTATATTCTGTAGTGTCTTTAATAGGAATTGGTGTTGGGTTTTGTCAAATGCTTTTTCTGCATCTACTGAGATAATTATATAATTTTTGTTAGTTTGGTTACTGATATAGTCAATTATGCTAATGGTTTTCCTAAGGTTGAACTGGCCCTATATTCCTGATATAAATCCTACTTGATCAAGATATATTATCTTGGTGATAACTTGTTATAATCTCTTTGCTAATATTTAAGATAATTGTATAAATATTCATTAGGGAAATTGGGCTATAATTTTCTTTCTCTGTTTTGACCTTACCTAATTTATATGTCAGCAACATATCTGTGTCATAAAAGAAATTTGGTAGAAGTCCTTCTTTCCCTAGTTTTCCAAATAGTTTGTATAATAGTGGGATTGTTTTATAAATGCTTGATAGAATTCACATGTAAATCCATCTGGCCCTGGAGATTGTTTTCTTAGGGAGTTGGTTAATAGCTTGTTCAATTTCTTTTTCTAAAATGGAACTATTTAAGTAATTTTATTTCCTCCTCTCAATGTGAGCAATCTATATTTTTAAAGTATTCATCCATTTCACTTAGATTATTAGATTTATTGGCATACAGTTGGGCAAAATAGCTTCTAATTATTGCTCTAATTTCCTCTTTATTGGTAGAAAGTTCATCCTTTTCATTTTTGATCCTAACAATTTGATTTTCTTCTTTCTTATTTTTAATCAAATTAACTAAAGGTTTGTCCATTTCCCCCCCACAAAACCAACTTTTAATTTTATTAGTTCAAAAATTTTCTTACTTTCAATTTTATTAATGTCCCCTTTAATATCAGAATTTCAAATTTGATATTTAATTGGGGAAAGGGGGCAAAGATTTCTTACAGGTATTTCTTGCAATTATTGACATTTATCTCATCTGCAGCCAGAAGATTAAGCATAGATTCAGAGTCAAAGAAAATACAAGTAAGTGAATGTTAAAACCTGAAAAATATATAAACAGTAGCTTAATTTCAACCTGTCCTACATAAACTTGAGTTCTACAAGTAAAGCTAATTCTGATATAAAAACATCAAAGTATTAGGCTGGGAGGCAGGCCCAGTCATATGTTCTGTAATATAGGTAGCACACATTATTAATATTTTGAAATCAAGCACCATTTTGTGCAATTGACTAGCTATATGTATTTAGGATCAACAAAATTGCCAGGACTTTGCTCAAAACAGAGAACTCACATACCTATTTTGGCATTATAAGCAGCTTGTCACTAATGAGACTTGGAAAAAAAGTCTTTCATATGAAGACACGAATGTGTAGATTACAAGAAAGAGACAAATGGTACACATATCAAAATGAAGAGTTGGAAAAGCATTGTGTGTGTGTGTGTGTGTGTGTGTGTGTGTGTGTGTGTGTGTGTATCTTCAGAGTTGTAGGCAGGAAATTTGGACAAGGAAAGAATTAAAATACAAATTTTAATGTACACATTCATAGAAATATGGCAACTACATATATGTAATAACATTTACATCATGTAAATCAAAACCAACAATCTACAGCCAATGATTTTCATCATTTTTAAAGATGCTAAGGAGAAAAAACATGGTATAGACTATTCAGAATGACAATTTTGTCATGTATCTTGAACTTTTTTCAATTATAATCTTAACTTTAAAAGAAAAGAAGACAATGAACATTAACTCTTTATATTTTAAATTCTTCTCCAAATGTTAATGTTCATGAACACGTTTTTATATTAATTAGAATGAGTGTATTGGTACTATTTTTTAAAATTTAATGTAGTTTTACATCATATACTTTTAAAAAATCACCTTAGAAAAATATTAAAAAAAACAATCACAAAACTATCAAAAGAAGAAAAAGATTATAAAGAATGAATAAATTCCCTTACTGGGCTTTATTTTTTCCTATAGGGGAAGTACAAAAGACCAAATTAAACAGATAAGCAGTGAAATAGAAATATTAAAACGATCAGAGTATTAACAAAATCTCAAACAACATAAGAAATCAACTATAGGAAAGAACTTTTAAGTTTTACCTTAGTACATGTAGAATAGAAAAAAAAGTAGCAGTCTTCTCCTTGATTAGACATGCTGGCTAGATCCTTCGATCAAATGATGGGGCTTGAAAACAAGCCACTACTCTAGATGAGAACCAGGTTCCAATTTTCTCAAATGGGCTCAATCTTCCACAGGCAATTCAACCACTGAAATCTTCTTTAAAATGTTACCTTAGATAGATGGAAATATAAATCAAAGTATATGAAGCACATCTCCTGTTTATCAACTTCTAACTCTTAATTATTTTAATCATCTGTGAGATAATAGTACAAAAGCTGTGTTGGTATCTTATCTTTCCATTAAACAATGATCTCAAGAAAAGAAATGGCACTATACTTGCATCATATTGTTCTATTTGTATTGGACTAATGATTCATTTGCATAGGGAACTCCCTCTATTGATATGTATTAGCACCTTCACTGCAAATATATAATTTTATGAGTCTCCTATGCCACTGTAAAGTTAAAACGATTTGTCCAGTCACAAAACAATATGGATTATTAAGATTTGCACACAGGTTTTCTTGGTTGAGGCTTGCTCTCTACCATTTAAACCACACTGCTTTTTTTATTTTAGCTGTATTCATCCATTAATCTACACATACTTTCATGTACTTTCTGGGTGGACATTGTATACAATATACAAGTAAATTCTATATTTGTGATATTTCACTTGGACTATAGAATCCTTGAATATAATAATATCTTCATTTTTCTCTCTGATATTTCCTATGGGATCTAATGGGATCAAAAGAGTGCTAATTCTCAATAGGAGCTGCTAACTAAACAAATAACCCAAATCATTTTTCTAATATTTAGATGACTCCTATATGTTTGACTTGGCCAGGATAGAAATAATCTAGATTTTTTTTCACTTGAAATGTATAACATAAGAATTCATAGGATCATGGATCTAGAAGAGGCCTTAGAGATAATCTAGTCTGTTCCTTCATTTCACATTTGAGGGAACTTGAGGCTCTGAGAGGTTGGGATTTGTCTAAGATCACAAAGTCAGTAAATGGAAGAGCTGGGATTCAAACTCAGATCCCATAACTGCAAATTCATGCTTAACATTGTATCATACTATCTTCAATATTATACAAACACGATTCTTATTTCAAAAAGCCTACCTGGTTTAGAAAAGTGCAAATTATTTACAGGAATAAAGTTAACATCGTATGCCTCTGAACTTCCTTATATCTGGACATATGTTTACATAATAATGAAAATGGCTATATTTACATAAATCTCATTAGCAGAAAGAACATATTATAAATATGATTTAAACTCAATTTGCCCTGGCTGTGAATTAAAAGGCAAAATTCTTCTTATTGATGACCTTCTAGAGACAAACCTCTGTCTTCTGAAAGAAAGCAAGTTATTTATTAATTTTCTTCCTGCTGTACTAACTGATTACAGATATGCATTGCCAGGTGAAAGCAAGGGCTGCTTTGTATAGCCAAAACTTACTGCTTCTTCAGAGGAAAAATTAAAATAGTTGACATTTATTTACATGGTGCTTTAAGATTTGCAAAATACTTTATACACATTCTTCTTTATCTCCTGTTATATCATACTTTTTAAAAATCATAAGCTACTTTGTATATATTTGTATTTATTCACTTTATACATAAATGTAAGCTCCTTGCAAGTTTTTTTTTTTTTTTTTTTTTGTACTTGCACCTCCAACAACTGGCACAGCACTGGAATAAGAGTATGACTTTAATCAATACTTGTGACTGATTACTTCAAATAATCCTGGAAGGTAACTACTCCAAGTTTTATTACCCCCAGATTATAGATAAAGAAGCTAAGTTTTAAGAATCTCTTGTGCTTTGCACATTTCTCTTGAAACAAATAACTTTTCTATTTAAAACATACAAGAGACAGTGCAACTGTGTGCACATACATTTGGGAAGCATGATATGGGACATGTACAAGGATTGTGGTAAAATTACACATTAGAGTATTTTGTGTCATTTAAAAAACATTTCGAAAAGGACTAGAATTCTTCCCTTCCCACACACACACACATATTTTTTAGACTCCTCTAATTAAAAGCTAAGATATGTGCTGATGCTAAGAAATAGGAAGGTTATTTATTTTACATTACAAAACTAGGTCCAGAAATTCAGTTACTTACATTTTATATATAACATAAAAAACACAGTAAATAAAACAAAGGCTTCTTTCCAGTAGCTATGGAAATGTTTTCTATAAGACTCACAAGCCCTTAAGATATATCTCTTCTACTATATCACGCTGAATTCAGACTTGTTTACTTTTCTAGCACACAGCACTTAAGCCCACCAAGAAGCAAGTTATAGATTTAAAAAAAAAAAGAATTTTTTATTTCATGCATTCTTCAGCTTCAATATTCAGTTAAGTAGAAAAATAAAAATTTTAAGAAGCTTCACATTAACTAAAAGTTAAATGTTCACACAAAAATTCTTGAACTGGCCCTCTAGCTCTATCACATTTTTCTATGGTTCTTTCTTTCTCTTCACTTCTTAACTTCACAAGCCTTTCTCAAACTTCAGGTCAGGAGCCACTTTTGATCTTAAAGCTCCTATAATTCATCAGTTCTTCCCAGGGTTAAATTTGAATTACACTGTATTTACTTTTCTGTGTAAATATTATATCCCTCTTCCCTATTAGAGAAGAATATATGTTCCTGGAAGTCAGGTGCTATTTGTATTTTTGTCTTAGTAACTCTTCCATTAACAACATATAGTAGAGACTGAATAAAGGGGCTTGCTGAATTGATTGTGAAGGATAGAGACTTCTGAAAGGTGCCATCAGCAAATAATTTTACTTTTTGTGAGAGGTATGCATTTCTCATATTTGCACAGGAAAGCTTTATTTGTAGTGCAATTATTAGTACTGAAAAATCACTTCTTCAGACTCTATTTAAGCCATTAGTTAAAAATAAAATTATAGTTCAGTGATGTTGCTAAGTAACAGACAATAGTGCCTTCGATATTTAATAATGTAGCTGCTATACCAGAAAACTACCATTCTCATAAAGTATAAGCAGAATAATCAAGACAATTCTGTGTCAGTGAAAAACACCATTTTAAAAGAAAAACGGATTTAACAAAAATTTAACTTTAGTTCAAATTAGCCAGGGAGCTGTTTTTTGAACAATCTAATTTCAGGACTAAAATAACTTTAAAAAATCAAATATAATTCCATTTCTTACAGACTATTTATTATAAAAGATGCTTATCTTTCTAAAAAGCATAAAGTATTCTACTTGTACTTCTGAAAATTAAAAAGATAACCTGAATATTCTAAGTAATTATAGTATGATTTATAGAAATAGTAACACCTTAAAAAAAAAAAAAAAAGGCAAACGATCAATCTCCATACTTACATTAGCTGGGTGACCTCAACAGTATCGTCTGTCTTCAATGAATTCCAATTTATTACTCCTGTAGGTCGAACCAACACTCAATCCATGAATTAATAATAAAGGGGCAGAAAGAATTTTCCTCCTCACATTGCCAAGGAAACACCTCTCAGCCACAATTGAAACACAGACTGTGCTTTTTAAACATCTCCCAACTATTGGAAGAATAAGTCCATTCGAATAACCTCTGTCAGACTGGAGACAGCCAGGGTTAGTTATCTCTTCCAAAAAAAAAAAATAGTTCATTTAAAGATGAACTTGAAATTCAAAGGGCTACAAAAAAGATCCATCTTCCACAGCCGGACAATTTATTTTTTTTTTTTTAAAAAAACAAAAACAAAAAATTGAATAATATCCAATTCTGGTCTTCAAGATTTCTTCACCTATTAAGAAAAAACAGAAACCTTCCCCCATCTTTATTATCTGTATACTGAAAATACATGTGTATGTAAAAGTATAGGTATGTGTGTATCTATGTATATAAGCATATACATATATACAAATTGGTTTATACACACAAACACATATACACAAATGTGCATAACCAAAGCATTTGAGTGATTTTTCATCTTTAAAGTATTTAATAAAAGTCTTTGGGTTTGAATGCATTTTTTAAAATAATGGTAAAAACTCAGAATTGAGGTATCTTTTTAAAAAGGCTGAAATCTTGAACCAGCCCACAAATGCTGATGAAATAATATCCTTACACATATGAATGTGTATAGTATGGATGCATGTATAACATTAATGTTTCCACATGACCTTTAACCAAAATAGATGGAAATGATCGGAATAATGACAACTAAATGGTACAGCAAACTATAGAAGCCAGAAAAGCCAGCCTGAACAAAGTTATATAAAACATGGGGAGCTTAACATTTGGGGAGAGACAACATTTCCTTCAAATCAATACCAATTCTGCTAACAAGGTATCAAGGATTAGCCATGCAAAAATTTGCTTGAGCAGCTCAATTTCAAAAATTGTAAGCTACTATCAGTAAGAAATTTATAATTGCTTATCTATTCAGGTTAGAGAGGTGTTCAAACTCTTAATTTTGCAATGATGTTGACATGTTAAAACAAAAAAGTTTAAATAAAAGTATTGTTATGCTTAAGGTTTACTCTAGATTTTTAAACCAGTCCCCAGAACTTAAAAGGAATTTTGATTCTTATAAAAGCTGCATAATTTCTAGGTTAACTTTTGTCAAATTCTATTCAAGACAAAACAAAAATTAAATATTACTTAGAATTTGAAAATAAAATGTGGACACCTTTTACTCACACTTAAACACTAGTCAATTTTCCAGGACTTTTTAGAGCAGGGAATATCCCCAAACCTAAAATGAAAAAGAAGGAAAAATCAGATCTTGAACAACTTAGTCAGAAATTTGCATAAAAATTTTTACTAAGAGAAAATCCCAAGCGGTTCCCTTTTTATTTATTATATATCTGATTCTACTTAATAGGACTAAATTACATCTTAATATAAAAATTTTTACTTGATAAGGTTCACCTAGTTTAAACTAATTTTGTAGAATAACACTCCAAAGAGTAGACTGCTTAATTGCAGCAAGATTAGGATGTTCAAAACAATTTTCTGATAATCAGGGAACCAGTTTCATGATTAACTTCAGTCAACTTCAAGATTTTGATTTTTTTAAACAGACTAATCAGTCTTACAAAGCTTTTATTCTCTTTGGAAAATGAAAACTGTTGTAGACAAAATTGTTTCTATGTGTCTTTCACTGGTATCTCCTAAATAAATCTTTTAATCATGATTTTCCAAATTATAAGAATATATTTTGCCACTTTCCGTGCTACCAACCCCCTTTATCCAAAGGCATCACTAATAAACATTTTAATTTCACTGGCCAATTAACTTGGGTTTTTCCTTGTTATACAAATTCCCAAGGGATCTATTCAAAGTAAAAAGCCATCAATTATTCTAAACTGCTCTTTACACCAAATAATTTAGATACTAAAAGGCATATGCCTTTTAATTAAATAAAACTGAGTTATTTAATTCAACAAATACAAGTTTTAAAAATTGATTAGTATCATGGAAGTGATTAAATTTTCAAAATGCTAATTTCAAAATTTTCAAAATTTCCAAATAAGGAAATTTAGATTTTGCCCAATTTTTGTGGGATAATCAATATGATTTTTAACATGGCTTCAGCATGTTTTTACATTCCTTCATGATCTCATATATCCAGACAAAAAGGAAAACAAACACAATAGACAAAAATACAATAAAGACCAAGATGATTTCTTTTGATTATACAATTTTATCATTATCTTATATTTTTTAAAAGTATTTAAAAACCAGTCATTTATCTAGCTCTATATGTCCCAACTACAATAGCAGTACAATGTCTTTCAATGTAGTACTTTGTTCTTATGCAAAATAGAAGGGAAAAAAGGTGTGTGTGGGGGGGTGATCTTATACAAAATAGAAAAAAGGTGGGAAGAGTTCTATGTCAACTAATGTATTGGAATTTTTTCAAAAACTGTTCAGATCTTCCATTTCTATTTACCATTCCCTAGAAATCTATTGATAAGGCATATTTCAACTCTTTTTGTGTTTTTTCCAAATGTTCCCACCTCATTTAAAAAAAAGAAATGAAGTTTTCATACATATATACAATTAGACACAATTAGTTGTGTTATATTTATTGGTAGTGACTTAACATAACACTACATGATATTGTTTTGTAACTAACTATCCATCCTATGCACACCAACTCTTCAGTACTCTAAATTCTACCACCAATCATAGCTAAAATTTAACTTTATTTTCAGGAAATCTCAATTGTTTTAACATTTTCAAAATTTTGGTCTACTTTGAGACAAGACAGGTGTTTATAAAGAGGCATTCAAATGGTAAATTATTGACGGGGAATTTAAATAGTAAATAGTAACTTATAAAGCTGGCAAATATATCAGGAAATTACTGCTTATTATAATTTTGAACAATTTTCATTCCAATATTCTTCAACTACTGCTGCTACAGCAGCAGAGGTGATATAAGGTTTTTGCTTGTCACTTGAAATACTATCGGTTGCTGAATTACCAAAGGAGCCTAAGGTAGGAGTGGGCCCACTTTCTGAACAAGCTATAAGATATCACTTCCCACTATAGGTGATAAGGCCCAAAGCTTCTAAAGTGACCACATTACAGTTCTCTGTTGAAGTATCCATACAATACAAACTTCTCCCAGAAAGATTTGTCTATTTATAAATCCTGAGGAAGACATCTAAATTTTCTTTAAGATAAGCTACCAAAGTGACAAGACACAAACCTTGAATCATAAAAGGCATTTAGTAGGATGTCATTTTCAAGCTTTTCTTTTCTCTTTTTTTTTTTGGCTGAGGCAATTGGGGTTAAGTGAGTTGCCCAGGGTCACACAGCTAGGAAGTGTTAAGTGTTTCAGGCCAGATTTGAACTCCTGTCCTCCTGACTTCAGGGCTGGTACTCTATCTACTCCCTCACCTAGCTACCCCTAAGCTTTTCATTCTTAAAACCATATTTTATCAATGCCTTTTAATCTTTTACGTCAGTAATGTTATCACCATCCCCATGATACTTTCTTTTGTTACGTGGAAAAACAAGTAAACAAAGAGATCAAATTTGTCTGAACTACCACAATAGTCTGTTGTTTGGACTTCCTGCCTCAAGTCTTTCTCCACTCCAGTCCATCTTTCACTTTGCTGTTAAGCTCTGATTCCCTGAAGAACAAGTCTGATTTATGATACTCCCTCCTCTTGCCCCCTCATAAACTCCAATGGCTCTCTATCATGTCAACGATCAAATTATAAACCCTTTGCTTGACTTTTAAAGCCCTTCATAATCTGCTCCTTTCCTACCTTTTCAGTCTTCTTATAGCACACTGCTTCTCTATATACTTTAGGCACAGGGGTCCTCAAACTACTTGGGGCCCGCGGGCCAAGGATGATTATCCCCCTCACCTAGGGCGGCTATGAATTTTATTTAAAGGCCCATAAAACAAAGTTTTTGTTTTTACTATAGTCCGGCCCTCCAACAGTCTGAGGGACAGTGAACTGGCCCCCTATTTAAAAAGTTTGAGGACCCCTGCTAGGGTTTAGTGACACTGGCCTTCTTGCCCTTTCCTCACAACAAAGACACAAAATCTCCTCACTTTGGGCATTTTCACTGACTTTCTTCCATTACTGGAATTCCTTCCCTTCTCATCTCTTACTCCTGACTTCCCTCAAATCTTAGTTATTAAGTTCCACCTTCAACAAGAAGGCATTTCCCAGTCCCCCTTAATCTTAGTACTGTCTATCTCCAATTTGCGCTGTATCTATCTTGCTTGTATGTAGTTGTTTGCATGTTGTTTCTTCTTTGGAATTTTGAGACTTTGAGCTCCTTGAGAGCAGAATTTGTTTTTTGCCTTTCTTTTTACCCTCAGAATTTAGCAGTGTTTTCATGTGATAGATAAGTTCTTAATAAAGGTTCATGGACCTGACTTGAGAACATCTGATGAGGTATATAATATTGTGTCCTAGCAGTTTTCCACTTTTTATGAGAGAGATATTTCATTACCTATCCTTCTGGACCTTCATTTCTTTTTCTATTATTCAAAATTTAAATTCCTTTAAATAATCTTTTCAATTACAGTGTTGTAGTTGTTTCATGTTACTCTCTGTTCTGTTGATTTTGAGTTACAGTGTTATAGTTTTTTTTCATATATTGCTCACTGTTCTGCTTATTTTTGTTTCTTTGTATTTCTCATGTTATTGCACCTCAATATTCTGAATCCCTAACTTGGGGAATAGGGCTGAAGTATCGACTGTTAGGTTCGGAAATATTAAATTTTATTTGCCTATAAATATTTCCCACTTGATAGGACAGCTCAATTGGTCATTTTTCTGAGCCAGAAAAAAATCAACAGCACCTGGTCTGATGGAAAAATCCTCAGCTTCTAATACATTTCCAAGCAGCACTACTACCTCTGCAATAGGTGGGATTCTTAGATTGGAGGTACCCTAAAGCATAATTTTCTAAGAAGCCTGGTCAACTGAGCTCATATTCTTTACTAAACTTGTCAAAGTATACTAGTGTCCAAGCAGAAATTCCAAACTGCAGATGTCTTGGGTTTTTGTTCCAGGCATTAAGATATGACTCTATTTTTAATGAATAAAGTCTTTTGGACATCAGATTCCATGATTGTTAAAGACTTGCTAGAAGTTACATTTGAACTATGATCTTTTAATAAATTCTTTAATCAAAATTTAACTAGAGAGACATAACTCTTATCTTTTAATCCTTAATTTTCTTTTTATGGCAAGCCTTATGACTAACAGTTTCCATTATATCAATATTAAAGTAAAAAGTAGAGGCACATTCAAACCTCCCAATTCTGTCAAAACTTATATTTATTTTCAAGTGCAGTGAGAGCTGAGTACATGGAAGGCATAATCTTCTTCTCCCTCTCCCCACAATTGGCCAATTCAACTTTATTAGAATATCTCAAAAGATGAAAGCTTTGTCTGGTGATATTGCTGAAATGTGGAGGTATCCAAATAGATGTCTCCTTTTACACTTATGGATAATTCTTTTAAAGCTGCTATAAGTTCTTCAACAGATTATCATGGGTTAACATAGAAAAATCACATCACAATAGAGGTTTTGTATCAAGCAAAGGGATTTGTTTAGCTATACAGCTTGCAATTAAAGATATTCTTCATCCTGCTTGGAAGTACAGGCACATAATATATCAATAATAGCTGTGGCATCTGAGATCCTCCAGATCTCAAATCTTTAATGATTTTTGATGAACCAATCAGATCTCAATGAGGTTTGACTTTTTTGTTGTTGTTGTTTGTGTTGTTGAGAAACAACTCTTGTCTTAAGATTCATCTCTTTTGCAACCATTTTTCCTCCACAGGAAGAGGCAGAAGAGTGTTTAGCCTTGAGTCTGTGGATTTTTATTTTTAAATATTTTGATAACTGTCATTCAACATACATGCTTTCCTTTGTAATCTTATGCAAACATTTTACTTTGTGCTTTTAAAAACATTCTGAGAAGAAGTCCTTATAGGTCATTAGACAGTGAACCCAATTAGACACAAAAAAGTTATGAATTCCTGCTTTCACTAGTATTATTAAGGGCACTTGAAACATATTCCAAAATCCAAATATCACTAAAAATGCCTTGTCTGTTGCCTGCTGAAGATATCAACACATCAAAAGTCTTATTTCTTTCCAAAACTTTTGCAAGAATTGTAAGTTTATTATTGTGGTAATACAACTGTTCCTTCCCATTTGAATCATCTTTTCTTTCACTTCAAGTTCTCTTTGGAATATAGTCCTATGTCTTGTCAATTTTTGAAAACATCTCCAAACTCTCTTAAAATACTTAAAATTAGAGAGATGGTAAGGATCCTAGCTAGCACACAATCCAATTCATTTATTGTAGAGACCAAGAAACTGAGACCCAGAAACTGAAGGTCAATTAGAGTTAGCGGCAATCAGCTAAAATCCAGGACTCATGACTACCAGGCTAACGTTCTTTCCCTAACAACATACAATCAACCTTTTGATGCTTTCAGATACTAATTCTTAAAGATGATCGATCTTTGATTTTTAAACTAAAAATCTTTGTTTCTAAGAGAGACATCTGAACAACGAAGCTGTAAGCAAAATGTTACATATATTTAAGAGTTACATTGCAGCTCTAAGTTTGCTAAAAGTATCAAAAACTAACCCAAATCCGGCTTACCCTCCTTTGGGGAGTGGAGACACTTTGCAATCTGCAAGTTAGTAACTCACAGGTTGCATTTCCAGACAACCTCAAGATCAGGAAAGTTAGTTAACTTTTGTTTCACTTTGGTGAGAGTCGAACCGCAACCCGACTGAGCTCCCGGGCCTTTCTTGGCATCCCCCAGCACTCAGCAAAATGCCCGGCACATAGTAGGTGCTTAATAAACGCCGCCGGACCGACCCTAAAAAAGCTTCGTTCCAGCTGGCAAGTCCTCCAAGTGCGGAAGCGAAGGTGGGAGCAAGGGTAGAAGACGCCGCACTCCTTCACCGGGAGCCATGGCAAAGGGGGCCGGAGCTCTCGGTCCACACTACGGAGATGAGGGGTCGTGGGGTGCCCCGAACCAGAGTCGACAGGGCCCTCCCACGTCATCATCTAGTCCAGCCTCCTTTTCTTCTGCTGCTGCTTCTCTCTCTCTCTCTTTCTCTCTCTCTCTTTTTTTAAACAGAGGAGGGAAGCTGGAAGTGCAACGAAGCCCCAAGCCCGGCCCGCGTCGGGATTCGAACACAGGGGCCTCTCGGGCCACGAGCCGCCGGGACCAGGTCCCCGATTTCGGGGAGTTTTTCCGCGGACCGAAGAGCTCGGCCTCGAAAGCCAGGTGGGCTGAAGAGGCATTGCCGGCCGGCCCCAGGCCCGAGACCGGAGCCGGAGCGGTCGGCCAGAGGGAGGAGTCCGGGCTCGGCTCGGCTTGGCCGTGACGCGAGGGGCGGCCGGGGTGGGGGCGGGGAGGAGGCCCCCGCCGGCCTGTGACAGGAGCGGAGCGGGCGGGGGGGAGGGGACCCGGGGTGGCTTGTCGGGCCGAGTCTTTACGGCAAGGCCGACTAGGGGCCAGCCCGGGGCTTCCTAGGCCTCCTTCCTCGGGGCTTCCCCACACCCCCGAGCCCCGACCCTCTTCGGGGTCGGAAAGATGTCTAGTTACCTGAAAGTGTAACTTGACTGGGTCGGAGTTGCTCTTCACCGCTTCCGCTGCGGCCTCGACTCTTTCCCTCATCCGCTGCCAGGGTCTGTCGTCGCTGCGACCGCCACTGCTTTTCGTTCCTCGGGCAGCAGCCACAGACCCTCCGGGCTGCCAGCCTCAAAGATGGCGCCTGGCCGACTGGCCCAGCTCCGAGGCTCGGCCAGCAACCAAGATGGCTCCTGCCCACGTCCCGTGCCAGCACTACGCTCGTGACGCACGGAATTCTGGGAGTTGTAGTTTCCGTGGAGAGGCAAGGTTCAAGATGGCCTCCCAAATGTTTTGATGGGGAGGATAGGGAGGGACTTGAGGGTGGGAAGGACGGCAGTGGAGGTGAAACTTAAAACTAATTTGTGTACTTGCCCCACCCTTTTTTTCTTTGCATTATCTTCAAATGTCTCCTACTTTTGAGCCAAGAAAAACAGTACAGGTATTCGAAGTCACACTATTGGAAGTTATAATTATGTAAAATATGGTAACTGGTTTCAGTGCAGTGGAATTATACTATATAAGTTCAAACAATGGCACCACTTAAAGGGCATTTCTTGTTAGCCTTCATTGGGACCTCCTGCATACGGGATGACTTCAACAATTTAATCAGAAAGGATGTCAGGAAAAACAATCAGCAATTAACATTGCAAAATTACCCAAAACCCAAGAAAGCAAATATCAGACCCCCCCCTCCCCTCCCCCTGCATACCTTTGCGGAGGTGTGAAGTCCACTGTAGACTGCAGTGTTCTCTTCTCTAGAATATAATGCTCTCTGCGAGCAGGTTTCTTGGGAAACTTCTGGAGGCAGCCTTCCTTGCAGTTCAGAGGAAAACCGCAGCCAGCTGTTAAAAGTTCAGATCCCTTATTGTCTCCTTCCTGGGCCCGCTTGGTTTTCTCGGAGGCCTGTCTCTCTCCTGGGTTCGGAGAGCTCCTGTTGCTAGTCCTTTGCCTCTGTCCGCCTCAGCCTCCAGCTCTCTCTGAATCCCGGCTTCTCAGTCTCCCTCCCAGGGGGCGGGTCCTTTTATACGCTCTTTTCGAGGTTGTCGCCTCCTCTGCGAGTGGGATTGTGCAAAGTCAGAAAAAGTCACTCTGCCTCGCCATCTACTGGAAGCTTGAAAGGCAAAGCTATTCCCCTCCCTAGCGCCGGGTTCCTACAGACTTCCCCGGACCACACTCCTTGGAACTCTCTTGTATTCAGAAATGGCAAACAAGCCTTTAAAAGCCCTCTTGGTTGCCAATGGCAAGGGGTTTTTCTAGAGCGGGAGATGTGACTTTTTCTTACTCTTCCTCCCTTCCTATCAACCTCCATAAACTGAATTGGAATGACTTGTCCAGCAAGTTAGTGGAGATAGCTCTGCGGAGTTTATTTTTACATTATTCTGTTCCCTCCCCCAAAACCATCCTCACACACAATTTAATCATGTTGCTCCTTGGCTTCTAACTCTTCTTAAGTGATTTCTTGTTACAACCAAATACATGTCAAATTTGGCCTCCATACTTATGTGTGGGATGTGGAAGACCCTTACCCAAAACGACTACTCAGAGATCACTCAGTAGAAAGCAGAAAGGTTGATGATGAGCCCTCCCATCACAAGATAAGGGAAAAAGAAAGCTCTCGGGAGGGAGGCTAAAGAAGTAGTAAAGATACATGCTTTTATACAAGACATTACCTCACAAGTAAGAGAGCATTGAGAAGGGGAGGGGGAGGCACCTAATTGATTGTTCCTATCTGATTGGAATGGAAGGTTTCTGTTTCCCCAAATCATCTGATTTCTAGGAAACAAACAATCAGGCCTTCAGGCTTAATCAAGCAGATAGTGGTCAAGCTAATAAACTAATTATTGATAAATGTCAATTACTGATAAGTGTCATCAGCTCAGGTTAAGTAAATATGGGCCTGCACATAGGGGTCATAGGGGAAACACAGAAATAATGAAAATAAAATACAGAAAAGGAATTCACATATTCCTGTAAGTTCTTCACCTTATCTCTCCATTCCACACACTTAGAACTGACAAGTGATGATTAGTCTTTTGTCTCTTCCAGCCACAGCCTTTAGCTCCTGTTGGAATCTTTACAAAGTGCTAAGTCATTAGAGTTGAGATGTTTTGGGCCAGAACCTGAAACAAGGTACTAAGTAGAACTAATTGATACAGTGCTTGTGTTTACACCTTTACTCATTGGAGTTCACACGTTTGGGAGATTTCAGGTTTAGTATGAGATATCCGAATTCACACCTCCCTTGAAGCTCTTAAGGCCAGAGAGTACTATGGGAGAAAACCCATGATCCCTCTCTCTCGTATCCCACAATTCCTCTCTCTCATATATAAAAAACAGACAGAGAGAGATTCATTCCATTTTCCACTTGGCTGGCTGGTGGCAGGAGGGAGTTCAGCTGAATTACATTGGAGGGAGCACTCTGGGCCAGACACAGAGCACTCTGGGAGAGCCACAAGCCCTCTCTCAGAGGCAAGAAAGATTCATTACAACTTGTACCTTGGTGCTGGCTGGAGGCAGAGGCAGAAGCAAAGGACAAAGCTGCAGGAGCTCTCAGAACCAAGCAGAGAGAGAGGCCTCTAAGTATCTCGCTATCTGGGCCCAAGGAAAGAGACAAGACTTGGAAGGAGAAATAAACATTTGCATTTTGACCAGCTGGCTGCATTAGGGGTGATTATTGATCTGAACTGATACTAAGGCTGCCTCCAGAAAACCTCCCCCGAGAAACCTGCACCTCTCCCCCAGAGAGAACTATTCGTTATATATTTAAAAGAAGAAAATCACCACAAGCTCCCTCCGAATCCAAAGCCTCCAGCCAGCACAAAGGTGGAAGTTGGAATAAATCTAACTCTGGTTCAGTTCATTACTGCTCTATTGGAACTGATTTGGTTCATCTCATTGCTGAGGATGGCCACATCCATCAGAATTGATCATCATAGAGTATTGTTGTTGAAGTATATAATGATCTCCTGGTCCTGCTCATTTCACTCAGCATCAGTTCATCAAAGTCTCTCCAGGCCTCTCTGAAATCATCCTGCTGGTCATTTCTTACAGAACAATAATATTCCATAACATTCATATATCACAATTTGTTAAGCCATTCTCCAGTTGATGGGCATCCACTCAGTTTCCAGTTTCTGGCCACTACAAAGAGGGCTGCCACAAACATTCGTGCCATGCATATGTTTTGAAAATAAAAAGCTTTAATTTAAAAAATTGCTAAACCTAGAAAGATAAAAAATAAAAAATACCCAGCACACAGTAGGTGCTTAATAAATGCTTATTTATTAATAAAAGATAAATACTCTATCTAGGAACCTGCATCATGTTTTTCTGAAGGATGCAGGTATCCTCACTCTTACCTTTTGAAATCTGTTAACAAAATGGAGTTGAGGTAGGTTGTAGGAATGTCTAGAGGCACCACAACATGGAGGGGGGCAAGCCTTTATTAACTAACAGAACTTCTGCAACTTGGTCATTTCCCTCTGTAGTTGCTACTGAAAAACTAAAACCAATCACCATCACTGAGATATTTTCTTAAATTGTTTAAAGTCATTTAAAACCACCTAAAATATGAATGCATGCTATTTTTGAGGAGCCAGCAAGAGGAAAAAGGAATAAGAACCACATAGGTTGGTATCTTCTCCTATAGGCTAAGCTGGGGGGTAGTAGGAATGTGGTGGAGAGAGGTATGAGTATTACTACAAAAACTCAGAGAAGTCCAAAGAGCATCCTTAGGCTTACAGGTGGAAAAGTCAGATTATGGATGTAATGGGACCATGCTACGGCCAAAAGAGGTATGATTTCAGCGGGAATCTCTTTCATTTTGAACTAAATTTTGGGTTTTTCCCCTATTCCTGTGAAGACTCTGATTTGGGTATAAATGAAAGACCTTACTCATTAAGATATTGACAGAAAAAGGCAACTCTTAAAAAATGAAACAGAAACAAAGATTTTTCAAAAGCAGCCTCTGATTTATGTCTCAGCTAAGCTGTTTCATTTCATACAAAGATACTTAAAAAAAAAAAAAAAGCTTTGTTTTAAACTAATATCTTGCTTCTAATCTTCATAGCCTTTCCTCATCATCTAGGAAGTCAGCTCTTATAATAAAGATTAAAAAATAAAAGTTAAAAAGGAATTCAGGAATACCAATCATCATGTCAACTAGGTCTTTGATGTGTGCAATATTCCACATCTTTAATACCTTACCTTTGCAAAAGAGGACTCAGCTAGAGTTATTACTATTTATTATAATACCTTTAACATTAGATACTATTCAGTTTTGTGATTTGTTTTTGTTTTTTGTTATTGTTTTTTCTATTTACATTCTTGGTTCTACTTATTTCAACTCTACTTTAATACAAACTTCTATGACACATTGTTTATACTGCCCTTTCAAAGTTCCAGGCATTCCAAGAATTTTTTTTTTCAAAATGTCTCTAGATCTTTACTGGTTTTAGAATTGGTTCTCACATTACTATTAACTATTTGAACAAATTCTAATTTTTTTTTAAATGAAAGATTATCCTCTTTCCCAGACACTGAGGTTTAATTGGTTGTGGGTTTTAAAAGTTTTTTTTTTTTTTTTTGGAGCTTTCAGATTATTTTAGAAGCTAGCAAAATCTTGATGTGCTGCTGCTATCTTCTTTGAGCAAGGAAATAGTCTGCCAGGTTGAAAAAAAATTGGGATCTATGGTCTGGGTCCTCTTTTTCCCAGAAATTAAGAGTGAAAAGAGAGAAAAGAAATTATTGCACAATTTCTTGAGTTTCGTTAATTCTTATTTTAAAAATAAGTTTTATTGATACCTTTTGCTTTTTATATTAGTCAATTCTGTATGTCCTTTCCTCCCATAATTGCACTTTCACTTATAACAATAACAAAAAAAAATTAAGCCAAAACAAACCAATAACAGTGATATGTCATATTTGTAATGTTTTTTTCTTATAGACTTCTACCAGTTATTAGCTCTTCTCATAAATATAAAAATTCTTATGGACATAGGATTCTTATGTTATTCTAATGGCTTTCTTTATCAGTTATTAAATTTAATCCTCATATCATTTCTATAGTAGATAAAGCAAGGAGTAATCTCACTTGGTGATGAGGAAACTAAATAATTTGCCAACAGTGACACACAAAACATGAGATGTAAAGATTAGAGAGTGGGGAAAGGGAGAAAAAAGGGATATGGAAAGAGAGAAAAAAATAGAAAAATAAAAGGAAAATTTCTACAATGCATTTTGTCTCTTTTTTTCCTTTCTTTTCCTCGTCCTTCTTTAAATTTGCAAACACAAACACATTTTCCTTTTTTCTTTCCTTTTTTAATTCAATAAGTATTCATTAAAGCCCTATTATTAGGCAGAGCCACGATGGTGATGTAGCAGAAAGAAGTATCAGTCTTTCTCCTCTTCAAAGAAAAACTCTTCCAAACAGATCTAGATAATGTACTAGAAAAACATTGTTTGGGAAATAAACATCACAGTGATTCCAGACCACATTGGCATAGGGAAACAGCCCAAGTCAGATGGAAATCCAGCATAGGCATGCCATCCAGTACATTACAACTCAAGAAGATACTGTATACTAGGAGAAGATGGTGTCTCAGTCCAGGAGAGGAACCGAACATGTGTGAGGTGTAGGAAGATGGATCAAATGGCAGCTCTAGAATTTACTCCTCTCTCCCAGGTCACAGATACATGGAGAACCAAAGAGAGAATTTAACCCTAGATGTGGCATTCTAGAGCATTCATGGATATATGAAAGAGCAAGAGCAAGTTCAGAAGCAAGCAGTACCTTCATGCTAAGACCTAAGGAGCAATGCAATCTCGGTTACAGCCTGTATTCCAGTCCAATACCTGCAGAAGAGTAACCAGGAGGGGACTCCTATATTAGAGCAGCCTGCAGTTCTGTCACTGAACCAACTGAAGTTTCCAGCTGGTTGGTAGTGGCTGAATTCAGTAGCAATATATTGACGCTCTAAATGGGCAAGACCAGTGGTTTATTGCTCAGAATTAAAACTAGTTCAGGAACTTTCAGAGTTGAGGTCTAGACTTTGCCCTGAATCAATGTGGGGAGCACTGAAAGCTTTCAGGTGCACAATCAAAGCTGTTCCTGGGAACAGCACAGCACTTAATACAACCAAGAAAGCAGCATCAGGACCGGCTCAAACATTTCTTGCTCCTAACATCAAGTTTGAAGTTGATTAACTGAGGAATGGCTGAACAAGCTAAAGTTCAGACCTACGTTGGAGATATTGTGGGCTCAGCTCTTAAGCAGTAAAGTGAATATTGCAATAAAGTAAGTCATATGAAATTTTTCGTTTCCCAGTGCATATAAAAAAGTACACTATATATGTAGTTTACATGCCTTTAAAATATACAAACATTAATTTGAAAATACTTAATTGCTAAAGCAAAACTAAACTAAACTGATGCTAAGCATTATCTAAGTTCACTCATCTTGGCAGTAAAGTTTCCAGGGATATACATGTTGTTAATGAGGTAACACACATTGCCAGAATTAGCTCAGTAATTGAGAGGCTTCAAAGGAAAGTGTGGGAGAAGAAAGGTATTAGACTGACTAAGAAAAAGAAGATCTCCAGAGCCATTGAGTTGATCTGATTGTTGTATGCTTGGGAAACCTGGACATTATACCAATATCAAGCCATGAAACTGAATCACTTCCATTTGAATTGTCTTAGGAAGATTCTGAAGATCATCTGGCAGAATAAGATACCAGACAAAGAGATCCTTTCTCAAACTAAACTGCCAAGTATTCCAACTGTATTGTGGAGAGTGCAACTCCATTGGGCTGGCCACATTGTTTGAATGCCAAATGTATATTTACCAAAAAGACGGCCAGAAAAAGCAATATAAGGACCCTCTCAAGATCTCTTTTAAGAACTGTAGAATAAATGCATGGAGACTCTGGAACAGGACCACCCAGCATGTCATGCTCTCATCAGAGAAGGTGCTTTAGTCTATGAGCAAAGCAGAATTGAAGGAGTGCAAAAAAAATGTGAAATAGGCAAAGTTTGAGAACTGACCCCAAATAACTATTTGTGGCTGATCTATCGTAGAATATTCCAAGCATATCAGTCTGATCTGCCATAGTTGGACATACTATCACTTGACTCTAAAATAGTGATGTCATTTTGGTAAAAGAAAACAACCAACCAATCTTTTTGCTGGTAGATAGTTTTGCCTTAATGTTGATGGCCTTTGTCCGATCAGGGTGATGGTTGCTCAAATTCACGGTGTCTGCGGCAATGTCTTTTTTTCTTTTCTTTTGAGAGTTTATTCACTTTGTTATAACTATAGGACTAATTCATACACATAGGACATGGATTTCATGCTTATGTCTGTGACATTGGCAAGAACACTTAAAATGATATATTTGAGTTTCTTTAACTAATTCCAGAAAAATTAAATAATAATATTAATTTCAAATAAATAATAAAATAATACAACGATGAAATTTGCCATATTGACTCTTCCTTTCACTTGAACACTTAGAGGTCTTTGTAGGGTTATTAATTAGCCAAATTTCAATATTGTTGTGTCTCAGGGATGACAGAGAAGAGAGAGAGAAACAGAGAACTGCCAGTCAGTAAAGCAGTCAGAACACACACAATATTTTTCTATTAAGTTCCCCATCCTATGTGGGCATGGTTTGTGGTGTTCCAAAACAATTACTATTAGGCCTTGGATAGCAGGCCGTATGCTCCTCCTCCCCTTTTTCATTTGTGCAATTAGACTTGGAAAAATTGAGTTTAAAAAGAAAACTTTAAACCTTGAGGCTCCGACTCCCCTTCACATACCATTGTGACATAATGAAGGACAGAAAAGAAAAACAGTATCCAGGTGCTTGCCTCTCTGACTTCATCCCTGTCCAAAAATTACCCTGGGAATAGAATTATTGTGAAGGACAATCTCTGTCCTGCAGTTATGTCCTTCTTATAGCCCCTATCTGTCCAAGAACTGTCCTACTCCCCTGTCTGACAGGGCTTGAGCCACAATCTCCAAGCTGTAAATACCAAGTTAATTCCTTTCTTCCTGCCCTCTCTTTGAAGTAAAGATAACAACAGCTGCAAGACTAATTGCACTCTCGCTTTGCTATTTTGCTTGCTTAAAAAAACCTTATACAAATGGTGTGCCTCAGTTGCTCTGGACCAAATACTTTGAAAGTATATTCCCATTTCGGTCAGCTAACTTGAATTCTCCACATTAAAGATGAAAAACAATCGTTTCTTGCTTCATTTTCTCTAGAATTACATTCAATAGTAACATCAAAGATTACTAACTCTAGATCATCATATCATATACAATAATAATGAAAAAGTTTAAAATATTGCAAAAATTACCAAAATGTGACACAAAGATATTATGTAAGTATATATTGTTGGCAAAATGGGTCAGATAGACTTGCTTGATACAGGATTGCCATAAAGCTTCAATAAGGTAAAAGACAAACAAACAAAAAGCCCTACCACAATGTTTGCAAAGAATAATAAAGTAGAGCATTTGAATGTGATGGAATGCTATTGTAATTTCAATATATAGTCCATATATAATTTCAACATAATATTCAATATATCATTCAATAATGAACAGTTGTGCTATTTTTTCCCTTTTTCCCCTTCTCTTTTAAAAAATGTACTGTGGGACAGCACTGTGGTTGTGCAGTGGATAGAGTACCAGCCCTGAAGTCAGGAAGACCTGAATTCAAATCTAACCTCAGACACTTAACACTTCCTAGCAGTGTGACCCTGGGCAAGTCACTTAATCCTAATTGTCTCAGCAAAATAAATGCATTGTGTTCTATGGAATGGCTTCATTTAGAGAGAATGGTGAGGGGAATATTCTGTTGTTAATGTTCTTAACATTATTTTTCATTATTAGAATTTGATAGCTAGAATTTATATAGCCCTATAAGATTAATAAACTGCTATCCATGTTATCTGATATGATTTTTATTTATATTTCTCCATGCTTTTTATCTATTTATCTATATATACATGATACTTCCCTTAGTAGACTATGTTTCTTCAACCAATCAACCAACATTTATTATGTACCTATTATGTTCTAGGCATTGGATTAAACTTTGGAAATATAAACACAAAAATGAGATAATCTCTGCCTTCAAAAAGCTTATATTCTAACATAAGTATGTTCAGAAATAAGTAAATACAGGCTATATACAACTGAAAAATAATTTTGAGAACATTAACAATTGGGAGAATTGAAACACGATTTTTATAGAGATGATACTGGAGTTGAGCCTTTCCTTTTTTAGGGAATGCCATTTCTTCCTTCTCCCTCAAGGATCTTTCAGATTTAAGTCACCTGTGTCAGGATTTTGTGTTCATTTCTTCATGGATTACATTTCCCAAAAGTGTCTGGGGGCAAAGAGTAAAAAGTCTTGAAAGAGAGAGAGTTTTAGAGGCTAAGGAAAGGGGGAGCCATGGAGGCCATGATGGAGCTCATGAACTTTTTAAGATGAGATTGAGAGATGGAGAAGGGGGAGGGTCCAATTTATTCCCTCAGTCCAAAAAAGGAAGCAAGAATTTCCTATTATAGGTATAATGCTAAGCAGATGTGAGCCAGGCCCTGTATGAGCAGCAATGGTTGCCTGATAGCAAGTGCATTTTAATCTAATTTACTGCAGAATCAATCATGTAGAAAGACATTGGATATGGAATTCCACATGTATTGGATATGGAGCTCCATTTATGCTGCTATATAGACTATGATATTGGCTGCCATGGGCGACTGACACCATCCTTTTCTAAATTTAGTGGGAATGTGGAGGTTTACATTTAACACATGAACTTTTACTCTGCAAGAGAAGCCATCAAGTGTGAAGTTACATTGTAGAAATTGAGAGGAGAATTGGGAAGCTTTTGAGAAATGCATTAACTTGCTTACATTTGATCATACATCTGTCTACCTAATTTACTAAAATTGGTCACTAAGATTGTGACTTTCACATGGAGATTCTGATTGACAAGTATGCTGGATAGGAATGAAAGGGTGGTGACCAGTTGTACAGTGCATGAGACCTTAATTGAATGGTTTTATCCTAATAAAAGGGACTTGAAGCTGGCAGAGGCATATGGGATGGATGTTTGGTTTGTTGACATCCATGTCTGTCTAGGGTTCTGCTATTCTAGAGTCAATACAAACAAATAGACTGCTACAACACTTTCTATAAAGCAAAAATCTTCCCCTCTTTTTTGTTATACGGATTCTCACTTTTTCTAGATACTCTCTCCATTAGCTGTAGAAATACCACTTTGCTGGTTCTGCCCTTAAATTTTTTTGATTATTCATTTTCGGTCTTTTTTTTTTGTTTACTCCTCTTCCTGACCCCTTAATGTCTTATTCTGGCCTTCTGTTCTATCTTTACCTTCTCTTTCTGGGTAATTTCATTCATTCTAAGATTTCTACTATCTTTATGGTAGATCTAAATCATATACTATGGTTAAACTTCAGTTACTCTGTTTAGATGACTTGTAAGAATTAGACATGACTAAACAACAAATTATATTTCCAATCTTGAACTCTTTTTTTTTTTTTTTAGCAAAAGACTCATATTTCCCATTGCCTATAAGACTCTTCTGCCTGGATGTTTTTAAAGCACCACAGACTAGATTCATAACTAGGAATTCCAGCACCTGGGAAACATTCAGTTGTGCTGAGGTAGGGATGGAGAATCTGATGAATGACTGTTCCTGTGATTAAGTGCAGTAAAGTAGAAATAAAGATCACAGGAACTGGGAAAAGTTGAAAAACTGACAAGTCAGGATAATCAGAAGGGTAGGAATTGATGTGGAGAAGAAGGTTGTGAGCCAGATCCTAGAGTGTCATAGGGGTCTACAGATGATAATAAAAGGATTTAGATGGGATGAATGAACTTTATTTTTTTATTATAGCTTTTTATTTACAAGATATATGCATAGGTAATTTTTCAGCATTGACAGTTGCAAAACTTTTTGTTCCAATTTTTCCCCTCCTTCCCCTCACCCTCTCCTCCAGATGGCAAGTTCATCAATACATGTTAAATATGTTGAAGTATAAGTTAAATACTATATATATATATATATGTATATATACATATACATATATATATATATATACACATGTTCAAACAGTTATTTTGCTGTACAAAAAGAATCGGACTTTGAAATCGTGTACAATTAGTCTGTGAAGGAAAGATGAGTGAACTTTAAAGGAGGATTAGGAATTGTTAAATGCTGCTAACAAAGCAAGGGTCTAAAAGTAAAAGTGGGGAGCCAGGAATGTAGCCACTCTTCTAGCCCTGTGTGCCAAAGATTGTGATAGGAGAAATAGCAGATCTGGGCAAGGGTAAGATGTGCAACCTTAAGGAAAAAGTAAAATCTGAGTTATCATACACACACAAAAAGGAAAAAAAAAGATGTTTATTATAAAGGGAAAACTACCAGTAGAGGAAGGTCCCAGAAGGAAGACTAGAAAAAATAGGTAGAAGAGGATAAGAACTGGCTAGAGTTAGGACTGACTTTACTTTTGCTTCTTAAAGGAGATTTAAAGATTTTAGAAAGAACCCAACAAACCAGAGCATTTTAATTATTATACAGGGAAATTTAAGGGGATAGCAACAAAAGCATAGGCAACAAAGGAAGGATAGAGTCAAGCTAGCTCACTGAAACCTTCAAACCAGTGCCAGTTTATGCCAATCTCCTAGATCCTATCATATAGATGTATACACAAGATAGAGATTTAGATTGGACCAGCATGGTTAAATGACATGGTGACCATTGTTTTTATAGAAAATGGGAGAAGGCAGATGCTTATTTCCTGTGTCTGGCACAGTTTATTGGCACATACTAGGCTCTTGAGAAATGCTTGTTGATTGATTAATTGTTCAGGTGTGTCTGATTGTTTTCTCATCTCTGGCCCGGGAAGCATCAGGATTTACCAAGTAAAGGCCCATCTGCAAGTAATGAGATATGAAAAAATTCAGAAAAAATGCATATATTTGGGGAAGAATTACTAGATAGAAAGAGGTGACATGATTAGAATCTAGACCAAGCCAACCTTCTCTTTCCCCTCATCCTCTTCCCCCACTCTTCTGATTTTTTTTTTTTGTACTACCACAGGTAGTGCACATAAAAAGCCTGGCTAATCTTTACTTGGGTTAATACACACCCACAACCTTTGAGGATGGATTAACCTTCTCCACTGCTCTGGGAGCCATCTTTACATAATCTACATGAATTTATATTTTTCTGTACCAGATTCTTAGTGATAATTATTCAATTCCCTTATGAATCTGAATCTTATATCTGATCGATGTCTGATCTATATCTATGATAGAGTCTAGAAGACTGGCACAAGTATGAGCTCTGATTTAGTTTGGCAAAGCTCTAGCAGTCCTAAAACTGGTTTGTGTTTATGAAAGTGATAAAGAGAATGATGCAAATAGATACTAATAATTACCAAACAGTAAGGGTACTGGTGGTTCAGTAGATAGAATGTCAGGCCTGGAGTGAGGAGGACCTAAATTTAAATCTGGCCTTAGTTACTAGTTGTATGATCTTGAGCAAGTCACATAATCCAATTTACCTCAGTTTCCTCAGCTGTAAAATGAGCTTGGTCTAGAAAGGAGGAACATTGGCTCAGAGTTAAGAATAGATGTAAGTTGCAAAGCAGATTTAGGTCTGATGGGAGGAAAAACTTCCTAATAATTAAATTTATGTAAAGATGGAATATGTTAACTGCTTATAGCATTAGTGTGATTTTTTCTCATTAGAGCTTTTCGAGGAAAGACTAGATGATCACTTTTTATATTTTTAAAATTCATTTTTGTATTTTTTTTTCAGGTTTGAATTGGACAATATAGCCACTGAATTCCCTTCAAAATCTGAAATTCTGGTTTTGTGATTATGTAACTCCAAGCAAATTTGAAATTAGGTGTGACCTGTAGGGACACATGTTGAAGTTGGGAATAGATTGTGTATGTATAAGCAACTATTTTAGGCACTATGGAGTAAGAAACAAAAACTGTCCCTGATTTCAAAGAGGTTACATGTTACTGGGAGTGGCTACACTATGTACACAGAAAAGCAAAAACATAAGAATTTGCGCATGTAATCCCATGGGAAGATGTAGGAATGCTTGCTCCGGGGCAAACTAGGTATAGAATGACTCTTACTTTGAGCTCTCTAGGAGTAATCAAAATAGTACTCAATAAATATGTCTTACACTGAACCTTTTTCCAGAAACTTGTCCAAATGAGTACCTTTTAGGTGAGTGCTCTCCTAAATCAGAGCCATGTATCACTTTCTTTTTTTATATATATTTTAAAAATTATTTGATATATTTAATCAATTTACAAAAGCCACATCCCAGTGGTGCACATGAATCAATAACAGACTGCCATTTTTTTTTACATGTCCAAACAATTATTTTGCTGTACAAAAAGAATCCGACTTTGAAGTAGTGTACAATTAGCCTAAAGGAAATAAAAAATGCAGGCAGGCAAAAATAGAGGGATTGGGAATTCTATGTAGTGGTTCATAGTCATCTCCCAGAGTTCTTTCGCTGGGTGTAGCTGGTTCAGTTCATTCATGTATCACTTTCACATAGAAATTAGAGTAAAGTGGAAACCTGAATTCCTGGAGTCTAGGACCTGAGAGAGATGTGGGCCAGGAGAACAACAGATACACAAAGAGGTTTTAGGGGAAGGAAAGCAATAGGATGACATAGGCTATGGGTAAAGTTAGATCCTTCCTTCCTCCAAAGTACTTAGAACTTCTAAGACTACTTCTTGGCATTGTGATCATTCTCAGCACATTGAAAGGAAAATGAAGTCATTATAATAAGTGACATCTACTATATGTAAGACATTGAACTGGAGTCTAGAGATAAATAAAAGTTACAGCCTGCCCTTTAGGAGTTTACAGGTGGAAAATAGACACAAAAGGTAAATGATGAAACAGTATTGGATAAATGCTACGTGAGCTTTTCAGATAATAACAGTTTTAGGAGTTGAAAAGTAGAGGGATCACTAGGGGCTAGAGCAGCTGGGAAAGGCTTTATGGGGAGCTGGCTGATTTGAGTTTTAAGGAAGATAAGAGTTGGCTGAGTAGAAAGGAAGAAGACATCCCAAGCAGGGGGAATAGGCATAGAAATGGGAATGTGCCAGGACTATTTGGATGACAATGAGTAGAGCAGTTTGGCTGAAGCTGTGCTTCCATAGGGAGCAAAAGGATATAAAGTTGAAAGATGAGTTAACAGCAAGGAAAACGTACTCTTTTTTATGTTATTTTTTAAAACTTTTTATTTTCAAACTATATGCATGGATAATTTTCAGCATTTACCCTTGCCAAATCTCATGTTCTAAATGCTTTCCCTCCCTTCTTGCACCCTCTCCTAGACAGCAAGTAATCCAATATATGTTACACATATGCGATTCTTCTATACATATTTCCACAAACATGCTGCACAAGAAAAATCAGATCAAAAAAGGAAAAAAAAATGAGAAAAAAAAACAACATGCAAGCAAATAACAACAAAAGAGTGAAAGAACTATGTTGTGATTCATATTCAGTTGCCACAGTATTCTCTCTGGGTGCAGATGCTCTCTTCATCACAAAACCATTGGAAATGGCCTGGATCATCTCATTGTAGAAGAGAGCCATGTCTATCAGAATTGATCATCATATAATCTTGCTGTTGCCATAAATAATGATCTTTTGGTTCTGCTCATTTCACTTAGCTTCAGTTCATATGTTTTTCCAGGCCTCTCTGAAATTATCTTGCTGATCACTTCTTATAGAATAATAATATTCCATAATGTTCATATATCCTAACTTACTTAGCCATTCTCCAACTGATGGGCATCCACTCAGTTTCCACTGTCTTGCCCATACAAAAAGGGCTGCCACAAACATTTTTTGCACATTTCTCTCCTTTATGATCTCTTTGGAATACCAGCCCAGTACACTGCTGGATGTAAGAATGGTTGAATCAGTTCACAATTCCACCAATAATGTATCAGTGTCCCAGTTTTCCCACATCCCCTCCAACATTTGTCATTATTTTTTCCTGTCATCTTAGCCAATCTGATAGGTGTGTAGTGGTATCTCAGAGTTGTCTTAATTTATATTTTTTTGTGATCAATTATTATTTAAAGCACCTTTTCATATGACTAGAAATGGTTTTAATTTCTTCATCTGAAAATTGTTTGTTTATATATTTGACCATCAACTGGAGAATAGCTTGAATTCTTATAAGTTTGAATCAATTCTCTATATATTTTTGAAATGAGGCCTTTATCAGAACCCATGAATGTAAACCCCGCCCCCAATTTATTGTTTCCCTTCTAATCTTGTCTACATTGGTTTTGTTTATACAAAACCTTTTTAACTTAATATAATCAAAATTATCATTTTGTATTCAATAATGTACTCCAGTTCTTCTTTGGCCACAAATTCCTTCCTTCTCCACAGATCTGAGAAGTAAACTATCCTTTGTTCTTCTAATTTGCTTATAATATCACTCTTTATGTCTAAATTATGAACCCATTTAGACCTTATCTTGGTACAGGGTGTTGGATGTAGGTCAATGCCTAGTTTTTGCCTTACTAATTTCCAATTTTCTAAGCAGTTTTTGTCAAATAGTGAGTTCTTATCCCAAAAGCTGGAGTTTTTATATTTGTCAAACACTAGATTACTATAATCATTGACTATTTTGTCCTGTGAACTTAACCTATTCCACTGATTGACTACTTTATTTCTTTGCCAGTACCAAATGCTTTTAATGACCGTTGCTTTATAATATAGTTTTAGATCTGGCACAGCTAGACCACCTTCATTTGCATTTTTCATTAATTCCCTTAAAATTCTTGACCTTTTGTTCTTCCCGATGAACTTTGTTATTATTTGCTAAAGTTGTGAATTGACCCTTACTCTTGAATGCCAGAATAAGTATTTTGAATTTTATTTACTGTGTAATCCATTAAAGGATTTTGTAAAACGTGAAGTCACATGAAAAGTAGTACTTTCAAAAGATTGATTTATAGAAGCAGAGATATGCAAAATAGAGAGGAAATAAATCAGATAGATTTGAAAAAAAGGAAATCACTAAAGAGATTTTTGTAATCATCCAAACTTTAAGCCTAGTACTTTCAGAAGACTGATTTATAGAAGCAGAGATATGCAAAATAGAGAGAAAACAAATTGAAAAAAGGGAAATCACTAAAGAGATTTTTGTAATCATCCAAATTTTAAGCCTAGTACTTTTAGAAGATTGATTTATAGAAGCAGAGGTATGCAAAATAGAGAGAAAATAAATTGAAAAAAGGGAAATCAGTAAAGATATTTTTGTAATCATCCAAACTTTAAGCCTAAAATGTACAGAAAGGACAAATTCTAGAGACTTGAAAGAAGTCTAGAGATTTGAAGAAAGAACTAGAGATTTTGAAGGAAAACTAATGGAATTTGATGATTGATTAGATAAAAAGGGAGAAGGTGTTGAGGTTTTTCTCACACTCAACCACCGCTAATCAGTCCTAATTCCCAGGCCTGATCAGAGAAATCTCTGGTAAATATAATATCAATCTTACCTCTGTTTTGAGGTTCCCAGAATCCTCCAGCTGCTATCTCATACGGATGCAGTTTGAGCACAACAGAGCACCCGACAGTTTCTGGCAAACAAGCTTAGACTTCATTCACCTAGTTTACACCTCACTCTACGACATCCTGCACTATCTTGGTATCACTTCCCATGGTCCAGCTCCAGGTGGGAAAGAGAGCTGGCAAAGACAGAGCGTACTTCCCGCTCCGAGCTTATATAGGGTCTATGAGGTCACAGGCACAAGCCAATCGATGATGAAGATTACATCCCGAGCTTGATAAAATCTCAGAGTGAGATTTTAGGATTCCCACCATGGCTGGAGGTCCCACCCATGAAGGAAGTCCCTGAGTACTTAACTCCAATCACATCCAGGGACCTTGAGACCATTAGCCTACTCCATCTCAACTGTGCTTTCCTGACCTGTCTGATGGACCCTTACAAGAAGGAATCCAAGGTTTAAGTCTGAATGATGGGGAGCATGGTTGTACTTTTCACATCCATAGAAATATCTGGAAGGATAGCTGATTTGGAGGTAAAGATGATAAAGTCTTAAGAGAAGAGAAGGCAAAAAGTCATGGAAGCCTTGGAACTCCCATCCTTCAATGTCACATATCTACACAATTTTGAAGCTGGAAGAAACCTTCAGTATTAAATGTTGTACACATTTTACAGATGAGAAAACTGAGGTAAAGAGATGGTAAGGAGCTTGCTCTGTGCCTTAAAGCTGGGAATTGTCAGAGCATGGACTGAAGCATAGAATTCCTAATTTTCAGTTCAGTGCTCTAGTATGAAAATCTTTTTGTAAACAAGTCCCCTTGAGATATGTTAAAAGTAGGCAAGCAGAATCAGGACAAACTTGTTAGGAGGCAGTTAGGTACAAGAAGTGGGGAATGGAGATATCCAAGAGAGAATGTTTCAATTTCATGCTCAAGAAAGGACCCTCTTGGATGGGGAGTCATATTTCTCACATACAGCCAGATGGCGCTGAGGGTAAAAGAGCTTGGTTTAGAGGCAAAATCATTTGAATTTGAATTTTTCCTCATATCCTGGCTAGCTGTGTATTTCTGGGCAAGTCACTAATCACTCTCAGCTGATTTCTTCATCTGCAAAAGGGGTATGAGATAACATATATACAGTGCTTTGCAAACCTTAAAGCACTGTATAAATGCTAGCTATCATTATTATTATTCTCACTCGTTGGGTGGCAAACTCCATATCTGCAGTGTACGTTTCCAGTTTTAAATTTACCAGTCTGTGAGATAATTTATTATCAGAGACACAGCTCAGTCGTTGACTTAAACCTCAAAGAAAACAAGGCTAAGATCTCAATGACAGGTGGCAGATGTTAGAAGGCTATAATTATGAAAATACAAAAAGTGTTGAGTGCTTTTTGTCTCTGGCTTGTGAATCTCCTCAACTGACTCCTGCCTTGTGAATCTCCCAAAGTGCATCCTGGTTGAGGGCTCCCAGCTTATATATGCTCTCTTAAAGGTGTGAACTCTAATAAGTACTAAGTACATCTAGAGAACTGTTAAGCACCCTGCTAAACAACCATTGTCTCTATCCATTCCATTGACTTAGCACCTTGTAAGAATTCTAACAGTTTTTCTCTCTCTTCTTCCTTTCCCCTGTCTGTTTGTCTCTCTCTGTGTCTCTCTCTTTCTCTCTCTGTTGTTTCTCTCTTCACTCTCTCTCATCTCCCTTCCCAAAAATGAGAAAGAAAAATAAAATCCTTATTACAAAAGTGCATAGTCAAACAAAACAAATGTCAACATTGGCCATGTCCAAATATGTACATGTTTGTACTATACATATAGTTGTAATCACACAGTTTTTGAGTGTGTTTTGATAGGCAGATTTCAAAATATTTTATACATTCTTAAGTTATTTTGAATGAAACTTTTCTCTCTTTCTACAGGGTTTTTGGTAATATATGAAAATGCTGATTATATATATGCATATGCACATATATGTATACAAAAATAAATATGAATTTCTTTATTTCTTTATTTATTGTTTCATTTAATTTTGGTTGACTATAGCTCTGTAAGTAAATCACAATGTGAAAATATATTAACCCTCTCCCCTTTCAATTTAATTGAAAATAATAATAAAGAATATTTCTTTCGTCTAAAATCTTTTCCAGATTTCCTGTGTGTAAAAGTCAAGACAAAGATTAAGATCTCAGGAATAGAGATCATGTAGTAGCTAAATTTAGCTTTTATCTAATTAAGATTATCTCCCCCATCTCCTCAAGTAACTGGGCTGTATTTCCCACTAATGGCAATGCTTTTTCCTCCATTCTCCATTCTCCATTCAGAAAGACTAAGTTATCAATCACTGGAAATTCTTCAGGAGTAAATCTGCAAGAACACTCTTGCAGAGAGTGATCACTGAAGGAATTGAATATTTCTAGTTGAAGATTAAGTGATTATTGCTTCAGATTATTGATATCCAAAACTATACTTTGCCTTGTTGTGACTTTTTCCTTAATCAATATTATTACAACTGTTACTTCAAAATTTCCCGGGTAGATTATATATTCATTTGTCTGTGAATGTGATGGAATGGGTTGTCTCAATTTGGATATGTCTCTCGCCAAGTCAGAAATGCTTGGATTTAGAGAAGTGTTTAATAAATAAATATTGCTTCTGGCAGATGTGCCTATAACAGTAAAATTTTAATATCTTTCTTCAACAACCACATCATCTGCAAAAAGTGATCATTTTGTTTCTAATCATTTTATTTTCCATGCTTATTCATTCTATTTCTTTTTCTTGTCATTCTTTTCATCAGCATTTCTAGCACTATATCAAATATCAGTGGTGATAATAGATATCCTAAGTTTACTTCAATCTTATAGGAAAAGCCTCTTATTTATACCCATCATACATGGCTTTTGGTTTTCAATAGATACTCTCCCATATTAAAAAAAGGTTCATTTGTTTTAATGAATTTTCTATTTTGTCAAAAGTGTTTTCTGCATTAATAGATACAATCGTGACTTTTATGGTTCTTGTTATTAACATGGGCTATTGTGTTTATGCTTTTCTCATTATTGAACCATCTTTGTGTTTCTGGCATAAATCCAAGCTGATGTTAGAATAATCTTTTTTATATGTTGCTTTAGTCTCTTTGGTAATATTTTATTTAAAATTGTCATGCATTATTCATTAGAAATTTGTTTTATAGGTGGATAGAGTGAAAATTCCTTTATAGGTAGTAAAGTGTGTAGAGTGCAAATCTGTCCAGCCTCAGATATTTCCTGACTATGTAACCCTGGGCAGGTCAATTATCTCTCTGCCAGTCTCAATTTCTTCAATTGTAAATTAAGGATAATAATAGTATTTACCTTTCAGAGTTATTGTAAGGATTACCAGAGACAATAATTGTAAAGTGCTTGGCAATGTGCCTGACACATAGTAAAATGCTTGTTTGCTTCTTAGCTCCCTGATTTAGATATGAAGAATATATTTGGATTATTAGAATTTGGCAATATCGTTTCTTTTTCTATTTTTGAAAAAAAGTTTGTGCCCTCTTGAAATTAAATATTCTTTTACAAATTCATAGAATTTTCCTGTAAATTCATGTGGTCCTATGGCTTCTTAGTGAGATTTTTGTGACTTGTTCTATAACTTTTTCTGAAATTGATTTATTTATATTCTCTACTTCTTATTTTGTTAATTTAGACATTTTATACATTTTATAAAAATTAATTTACATTTAAGTTGTGTGTCAGGATTTGGGGGCATTTAATTGGACAAAATGGTTTATAACAATTCCTTTTACCTTTAGGTAGAATTCTAAATAGAGTACTGAGCTTGTAGTCTCATCTCAGAACTAACTGTATGACTCTGGGAAAGTCATTTAAATTCTGTTTGACTCAGTTTCCTCAACTGTAAAATGGATGTAATAATAGTTCCTGACCCATAAGGCTGTTGTGAAGATTAAATGAGATAATATTCGAGGGGGGTGCGGTGTTGGGGGAAGGCAGGCAGGGTTAGGTGACTTACCTAGGGTCATATAGCTAATAAGTGTCTGAGGCTGGATTTGAACTCAGGTCCTCTTGACTCCAGGCTGGTACTCAAATAAGATAATATTTGTAAAGGGTGCTTGATAAATGCTTGTTCTCTTTCCCCCTTCTTCATTTATTATTAAAAACTCATTTTGAAATTGGCAATTTGGTTTACTTCTTTTAAAAAATCAAATAAACTAATGGCATATATACATAAATATATGTAAAATGCATATTAGATACAGTATATATTTATAAACTAGCTCCTATGTGGCTCTTTTCAACAGTGAGATGATTCAGGCCTGTTCCAATGCTCTTGTGATGATGAGCGCCATCTACACCCAGAGAGAGAACTGTGGGAACTGAAAGTGGATTATACCATAGCATTTTCACTCTTTTTGTTGTGGTTTGCTTGAATTTTATTTTCTCTCTCTCTCTCTCTCTCTCTCTCTCTCTCTCTCTCTCTCTCTCTCTCTCTCTTTACTTTTGATCTGATTTTTCTTGTACAGTAAGATAATTGTATAAATATGTATGCCTATATTGGATTTTATATATATATATTTACCATATTTAACATATATTGGATTATATGCCATCTAGAGAAGGAATGAGGGGAAGCAGGGGTGGGGTGGGGGTGGGGATTGGAACACAAGATTTTCAAAGGTCAATGTTGAAAAAAATCATTCTTGCATATGTTTTGAAAATAAAAAAACTTCAATAAAAATTAGATCCTTTTATTAAATAATAATTAGATTAATTATTAATTAATTAATTTTCTTTTAATTTCTTAAATTTCTTCTCTTCAGAATTTCTATTTTGGTATTTGATTACAAATTTTCACTTTTTTCTCAATGTTTTTTAAAGTTGTATGCCTGATAAATTTGTTTTTTTCCCTTTTTTGTTTATGAAAATATTTAGAGATGCTTTCATCCTTTAACTGGTTTTGGCTGCATCTCTCAAATGCATGTTGTCTCATTGTTATCCTTTTTAAGATGGAATTTTCTATTGTTTCCTGTTATTTGTTCTTTGACTTAATAATTCTTTATAACTAAACTATTTGGTATTTGACTACTTTTTATTCTTTTCCTCAGTTGCTGTTTATTAAAGATTTTTTTTACTTGAATTGTAATTACTTAAAAAATGTGCTTAAACTTCTGCATTTGTTTATGAGAGTGATGAAGAGTATGATCAGGACCATATTCTATGTTTAATGCAATCTGCTTTTGCTCTCCTGTCCCTCTTCTATTTCTCTTCTCCTAATCACAAGTTATTTCCTTTCATTTCCTTTTTTTCATTGTAAACATCATTTCAAAGTATACCTTTTGAGGTTGGAGTATATTTTGCCTATGACTAATCCCTCCCTGAATCTGTATTCACTGCTTAGCTCACAATTTTTCTTTTCTCCCCAACTCCTGCCCTCATACTGGAGAACTTCACTAGATGTAGATACTCCCTCAAACATTCTAACCTCTCATTTCCTCATCTTACTCATTTTCCGTGACTTCTCCACTGCACAAGAGTTGGTCATATCCTTGATCTTGCCACCCCTGCCCCCTGCCACAAATGTTCCACTCTCACAGTCATGAACTCTGAAATTCCCTGATTATAATCTGCTGTTGTTACACCTCTATCTTTGCCTTGAAACCCCAACCTCTATTCTTTCTTCTCACCATCATCTCCAATCTCTCCGACCTTTAGTTCTTTTGAGGTCATCACTTTTGCATTAGCCTTACATTCCTCCCTTTTCCATCTTGATTCCTTGATAAAGCAATTCAGTTTTACACTGTTCTGTTCTCTCAAGACCCTTATTTTATCATCAATCTTGACTTGTCATGTTTTAGCCTTGGATTATTCCTACTCCCCACTATTCACTTTTCCTAATGGGCTGCTAAAAAATCATGAAAACATGCTGACTGAGTCCACTACAAATTTATGTTACCTAATCTTAAATAGGTCCTCATTACTGCCAGGAAATCCCTTTATATCTCTCTAATTGCTTCATTATCCCCTTGACCATACCTGTGACTGGGCAAATCATTTAACCTCTGTTTGCCTTAATCTCCCAGAGAAGGAAATGGCAAACCACTCCAATGTCTCTGCCAAGAAAACCCTGAAGATGGTATGGTTCAAAGGATCATGAAAAGTTGGATACAACTGTACAACAACAAATTTTTTGATATTATGAATCATTGTTCTTCTTTATATTTTTCCTCTTTTAGTTTTCATGATTCTATTCTCTCCTCTAAAGATGTATTTCAGACTTTATATACTCCAAAAACCTCTCTCTTATTCCCTAACTCCTTGGAAAGCTCATTCCATCCTTAGAATTCACATGTTAAAAGTACCATCCATCCCCGTTTTCTCTCCTTATGAATATATGATTCCTCTCAAAATTTCCTTTTAAAGAGACCTAACTCAGTTCCAACTGATCAATAATGGACAGAAGCAGCTACACCCAAAGAAAGAAGACTGGGAAATGAGTGTAAACTGCTTGCATTTTTGTTTTTCTTCCGGGTTATTTTTACCTTCTGAATCCAATTCTTCCTGTGCAACAAGAAAACTGTTCGATTCTGCAAACATATATTGTATCTAGGATATACTGTGACATATTTAACATATATAGGACTGCTTACCATCTGGGGGAGAGGGTAGAGGGAGGGAGGGGAAAAATCGGAACAGAAGTGAGTGCAAGGGATAATGTTGTAAAAAATTACCCTGGCATGGGTTCTGTCAATAAAAAGTTATTTTAAAAAAATTTCCTTTTAAAAAGGGCAACAGGCCAGCCATGTGTCTATTCCTCATGGCTCACACAGAGTATTCCCTCTGTCCTTTGTGTTGTATTCCTCCATTAGGATGTAGTTCTTTGAAGGGAGGGATTTTCTTTTGTTTGTATTTGTATTCTCATTGCTTCACATAGTGCCTGGCATATAGTCAAGTGTTTCATAAATGCTTATTGACTTGTTGAATATCCTGGTTCTTCTCCTACCTGCTTAACTGCTCCTTCTCAGTTTCCTTTGCATGATTTTTCCCAAAATCTCTGTCCCGGATTCTCTTTTCTTTATATACTATCTTACTTGATGATTTTAGCAGTTTCCATAAATTAAATCATCATTCCAATGTTGGTATTTTTCAAATGTCCTCCAAACTCTAACCTCTCTCCTAATCTCTAAACTTCTCCAATAGACTATTGAACATCTTAAACTTGATATTTAAAAGACATTTTAAACTTACCATGTCCAAAATAGAATTCATCATCTTTCTCTGAAGCCGTTCTCTTTTCCTAGCTTCCTCTTACTGTGGAGGACACTACCATCCTCCCCAACAGCCAGACTCTTTACCAAGGTATCATTCTCAAGTCTTCACATTCTCACTCTTCATTTCTTATGTATTGCCAAGTCTTGTTGCTTCAATCTTCATAATATCTCTCTTAAATACCCTGCCCTTTCTTTCCTCTTATATTACTATCTGCCATCCTGGTGCATGCCTTATTATCTCTTCACTGAACTTTTTCACTGCTGTTCCTGACTCGTCTCTCCCCATTTCAGCCTAGCCTCCATTTAGCTGTCAAATTAATTTTCGTTAAGTGTAGATCTAAACACGTCACTGTCTACTCATAAACTCCAGCGGCTCCCTATTGCCTCCAGGATCAGATATGAAATCCTCTTTTGGCCATTCAAAGTCCTTCATAATCTGGCTCCCTTTCTAATCTTCTTACACCTTATTCCCTGCTTTTTCCCCCTCCCTTGACATCCAGTGACATTTGCCTCCTTGTTGCTCCTGAAAGAAGACACTTGATCTCTTAACTATACTTTTTCTTTCTTTCTTTTTTTTAAACTGATTTCTCCCCTTATTTGGAATTTTCTTTCACTTCATTTCCATCTCCTGGATATCTCCATTTTCTCCAAGTCCCAAGTAAGGGTTCATATTCTCCATGAAGCTTTTTCTGATCCCCTTAATGGTAATGCCTTCTCTCTGCTGATTACTCTTAATTATTCATCTATATATGTTGTTTGAAAATAGTTCTTTACATATTGTCTCCCCTCATTAGACACTGAGTTCTTTGAAAGCAGTGACTGCTTTTTCATTTGTTTTTATTGTTCCTTTTATTTTTAGTGCCTGCTATATTAGGTACTTAATAGTTTCTCTGTTGAGTTAAATGTATTCCTATACTAAAGTGTATGTGTTTGTGTGACAGAGAAGAAAAAGAAAGAGAGAGAGAGAGAGACAGAGACAGACAGAGACAGAGAGAGACACACACAGAGAGACAGAGACAGAGAGACAGGCACACACACACACACACACACACACAGAGAGAGAGAGAGAGAGAGAGAGAGAGAGAGAGAGAGAGAGAGAGAGAGAGCGAGCTTCCTCTTTGGCTAGCTAAAATGTGATACCTGCTCTCTTCAATCTTTCTTCCTTATTTGTATAGTCTTCTTTCATACCTGATTAATTGAGATGGCAAAATTTCCCCTCACTTCTTCCAAATCCTATTTATCTTTTTCTCTTCTCAAGATCATCAAAACATTTTTTAAAAATGTACTCTTAGGTCCACTGTGTTCTTTCAGTCCCTCTGTGACTTTTGTCGAGGATGGTTAGGATTTGGATAAGCAGAAGGAAGAATAGAATGTTCCAAATAAACATATATTGTAATATTACCAAATAAAAAGCACCCATAGCTATACTTAAAGTCCAGTTATATAACTTATTTTTTCTATCAACAGCCAGAACTTTTTGGAGAGGGGCAGGCCCTCTCTTTCTACTATTGCCACAAGTCTAAGTCTGATCTTTAGGACAATTTTGCATCACAATTAGAGAATAACAAAATTGTTGTTTTAGAAACAAAAACTCCTACTTCAATGGCTCATCATAGCTTAGAGGAGACAATGAAATATTAAAAAGATATAATACATTCTACCAAGTGGGAAGGGCTTCATATAAGATCTTAGTGATCCTGGCAATATGATGCAAAGTATATTTATCATTTTAAGACCATTCATGTGAATATATTCCTATGTCAAATTTTTTTTTGTGTGTGTGTGTGTGTGTGTCTGTGTGTGTGTGTGTGAGAGAGAGAGAGAGAGAGCGAGAGAGAGAGCGAGAGAGAAACAGAGAAAGAGAGAGAGAGAGAGAGAGAGAGAGAGAGAGAGAGAGAGAGAGAGAGACCTTCTTTTGAACAATTCAAAGAAGTTTATTACCAGACAACTGGCAATTGAGTGAAAAACTTTTTGACCACAGAAATTTGTGAAATCATCTACAATGGAGGAGGTTCTGATCTACCCTGATAAAAGGGAAACCCACGCTGAGGGAATCACTGGCATTTTGAAGGATTGATGACATGTGGCAGCAATGTGCCGGATTGATGCAATGGATTGACGAAGAAAGATGATGTAGCCAGGGATTCAAGCCAGGAAACTTTTGTAGAAATCCAAATGTAAGATGATAAGGACTTGAGTTCAGCATCAACAGAGGGAAGGTGAGTTAACTAGAAAGTGCCTGAAAGAAAGAAGAATATTACCCAAGAAGAAATAATAGGATGAGTTATAGGAAACTTATTGGCAACAAGGTCTTGGATTTCAGGTTCTTATCTTGTAGAACAGGCAAATCAGGGCTATGGAGAGGGTGTGACGAATGTTAATTTGGCCATAGAGTAAGTCTTCGGGAGAACTGTGTGCTGAGGAGGATTTCCAAAGGAATGTGGAGCCATGTTCATATAAGGCTGGTGTTTGGTAGATATTTATGGAATAATGAGCTCCATGAATAAGTACCAACTTTAGAACTCTGGGGTACTTAGGAAATACTTCCAGGTTGATTTGCTAAATGGTAAATTCACCTTTAATTTCTTTGTACTTTTTTCTTTTAAATTAAGTACTAATTAAGTTCATCAAGTATTTGTTAAAAATCCTATGTGCAAGAAAATGTACTGAGACAAAAAGGAAAGGCTCTGCTCTTGAAGAGCTTATGGTTTACAGGAAGAATAAAAAATGCACATAAATAAGTGAATACAAAGTGTGTAGGAAAAGCAGGTCTTAGAGTTAGGAAGATCTATGTTTAAATCCTTTGGCACATACTGACTTGGGAACATTGAATAAGTCACTTAAACTCTCAGTCTTGGTCAGTTTTCTAACCTTATATAGAAGAGAAGGTGCTAACCTGTATCAATGGAGGGGATTTCTTCATGTGGAAGTTCCCTATGCCAGTGAAATTCCAGTTTTAAATCCCACTTCTATCCAAGTGAAAAACAAAGTAGTTTGGGGATTAAAAAAAGAGTACTGATATTTAAGGAAAAGGGAGAAGAGGAAGGACATTGTGTAGCAAATAAAACTGAACTGACCCTTGAAGGGCATAGGGATTCTAAGAGATGAAGGTCAAGCAGAAGGACACTTAGTCATGGAACACAGCCTCTGCAAAGGCACAGAGGCTGGAGATGGGACATAACAAATAGGAAAACAGCAAATGGATCAATTTGGTGGAACATAATCTCTATCCATCTGTCTGTCTCCCCCTCTCTATCTCTTTTTGTCTCTTTCTTTGTTTCTCCCTTTGTTCCTATCTCTCTGTTTTTGTCTCCATCTTTGTCTCTGTCTCTGTCTTTCTGTCTGTCTCTGTGTCTCTGTCTGATTGTCTGTCTCTCCCTTTCTTTCTGTATTTGTTTCTCTGTCTTTCTTATGAAGTAAGTCTGGAAAACAGACTACAGCCATGTTATAATGTGGACATCATCTGTCAAAGACAAGGTTCCAAGTTCTCAAATAATTCTGTACCTTGATCTCATGGGTCATCAAAATGTATGATTCCTTATAAAGTATTAGTGTTATTTTTTTCAAGTAGTAGATAAGAGGAGCAGAAAGGGGACAGAGAAGAATGAGGGCCAAGTAATGCAGTTCTGTTATAGACTAAAAACTAAGATGACCAGCAGGTGGTTTTCAGAAAAACCTAGAAAGACTTATATGAACTTATGCTGAGTGAAATAAGAAGAATCAGGAGAACACTGTGCATAGTAAAGATAACATTGTGCAGTAATTGCTATGATAGAATTAGCTCTTCTCAGCAATTCAATAATACAAGATAATTCCAAAAGACTTGTGATGGAAAATGTTACAAAAGAATTATGGAATATGAATGCAGATCAAAGCATTCCATTTTCACTTCCTTGTTGTTTATTGTTTTTTTTCTTTCTTGTGTTTTTTATTCTTTTATTTTGATTCTTCTTTCACAAAATGATTCATGTGGAAATATACTTACCATGATTGTACAAGTATAACCTCCATTGTATTGCTTGCTGTCTTGGTGAGGGGGGAGGGAAGAGAGGGAGAAAAAAAAATTGGAACTCAAAATTTTACAAATATGAATATTAGAAAGTGGAACTCAAAATTTTACAAATATGAATATTGAAAACTACCTTTACATGTAATTGGAAAAATACTATTAAGTGCAAAAAAGGTGGTGATGGTGTGGGGGAAACTAGATGGTCAGGCCTAAAATTGAACTTCCTTACTACAAAAGCCTCTACGAAGCAATTATGAGTTAAATGAGTCCGATTCTAAGAACAATGTTCAATGTATGCTTGGGCAGTCTATTAGGCATGCATGCACCACAATTTAAGGTTTCTTATAATACAGAAAACAACAGAGAGCAAGATGAATTAATCATGAAGCTGAAAGGTTGAGACTAGCCTTAAAAAAGAAAGCACATCTCAACTTCCAACTGATGCTGAGAATAAAAAAAAAAGCCTTGTACATAGCCATGAGACCAGTGACAGGAACCAGATGATGATGCCCAATGGTAATGATGAAGTTTGTATCTCCTCAATTCCCGATGGTGATGAGGTTAGTAGCAATAAGAGAGCTGTTAAAAATCCCCTTTTAATTGGCCACAGGTTTAAAGTGAAAGAATTCACTTATTCCTGAATTATTAATTGCAAAATGAAAGTTTATTGTTGGATAGAAACCAGTTTGATAAGAGACTGACTTCTATACTGGCAGAGTCCTATTAGGGAAATGGAATCTTATGCTGAGAATGCTTAGTGGGCACGGTCCTAGCAAATTGCTTGAGCCTTCTGCAAAGAATTGAGTTGAAGGAAGCTTGTTATATGGGTATCTTGGTGGGGGCTGGGACAGCCTGAGCTGATCAGACCAGGATTTCTAATTGAATGAGAATTTAGAATTTCAAAAAGATCATTGGGTTCCTGGGAAGATGGACCTTCTCTCTAGACTCCTTGGAGCCTGGGAGATCCTGATCTCTGAGATCAGAAAGGGGGCACAATTTAAAGGGAACACAGCTTCAGAATGATAATCTTAAAGGGAACACAGCTTCAGTAAAGGCAACAGTTTCCCTCCCCCTTCAGTAAGTTCTCTGGACTGCTGGTTTAGAATGAAGCAGTAGAAAAGGAGTAGAAAAGGAACATGAAAAGATTCAGCTCTTTTTCTTTATCCAGTTGTTCCCTAAGTCAGTCAAAGCCTCCTTCAGTTGAATTATAAAATGTTATATAATCCAAACAGTGTTAAAGAACAGAAGTTAGTTATGGCTTAAGATACCAGAATGATTGGTTCTGTGGCAAGGAAATAATTGAATCTATGGTGTCATGGACCATGAGTCAATGCAATAGAATCAACTTTGATCTTCCCCTCAGGAGCCCAGCCTTCAGGCATTGATTTAAATTTGTTCCAGTCAGCTCAAAACCTAACTGGCTAGTACCAACTCCCATCCAGACAAAACAAATCAGTAAGTACTTATTAAGTACCTTCTCTGTGGCAGGCACTATGCTAAACATGGAGAATACAAAGAAAGGCAAAATTCTCAAAACAAATGACCAAAAAGTCACATTATTCACTATGAATGTTAACTCTAAAAATACTAAAGACTCAGCAGGTTATCACAATCACACTTAACTCTAAGAAATAAAATAAGTTAAAAACAAAATAAAAATAGCACCAAATGTATAAAAGTTTTCTGTGTGTTTTTTTTTTTTTTGTTGTTGTTGTTGGAGGAGGAAAACCTGAAACATGTGCCAGGGACCCCCTCTAGAAGGAGACCCATTTTAGTGTGGCCAAATCTCAATGCTTACATAGTGAACTGTAGCCCTGACAATGAGGGTAACGATGAGACAAGTTTGATTGTATTCCTGACCAGAACATGGATCAGGCTGGTGCTTTTCCAAGCTCCGGAGACCACCTGGTGCTGGTGTAAAAAATATTTATTTATCCAGAAGGTGAATGAATACAAAGGATTGTAATTGTCAAGATCAGGGCACAGCTTGCTTGCTGGGCTTTAGCTCTGGAAAGCAGAGTGTCTCCTAACAGTAAAAAGAGAGGAGTAAAAACAGGGGTGATTTGGGATGGGGATCATGGCACCTTCAAGAAGCTCACAGTTAAAGGGCAAAGTGACATGGAGACATCTGTGTACAAACAAGATATATGAGGGTAAATTAAAATAATCTTAGAGGAAAGGCATATAGGACTGCTTGCCATCTAGGGGAGGGGGTGGAGGGAGGGAGGGGAAAAATCGGAACAGAAGCGAGTGCAAGAGATAATGTTGTAAAAAAAATTATCCTGGCATGGATTCTGTCAATAAAAAATTATTATAAAATAAAATTAAAAAATCTTAGAGGAAAGGCATTAAATATTGAGAAGGAAACACGTAGAGGGCCATTCGGAGGACTCCAGAAAGCTCGCCCGGACATCACAGAAACACTTCCTGAAAGAAAAAGGTAAGATTTTAGCTGAGAGTTGAATGAAATAAAGAGAGCAGCAGAAATTAGGAAGAAGAAAATTCCAGGCATGGGGAACAGTCAGACATGTATGGTGTTGGGAGATAGAATAACTGCAAGAGGAAAAAGCCTTATTAGGAATATCAACAGATAAGTGAAATGAAATGAAGTGAATTGAAGAGAAGAATGTAGGAGAAGAAGCAGAAGTAGAAGAAAAAATAAGTAAATGGACCTTTACTACAGTGGCTATGTGAGTAGAGAGAAGGAGCCAGAGATGTTGAGAAGGTACAAATGACAAAGTTTAGCATTTGATTAAATACAAAGAGTAAATGAGAATAGAATTCCCAATCCCTATATTTTTATCTGCCTGCATTTTGGATTTCCTTCACAGGCTAATAGTACACTATTTCAAAGTCTGATTCTTTTTGTACAGAAAAATAACTGTTTGGACATGTATACGTATATTATATTTAATTTATATCTTAACATATTTAACATGCATTGGTCAACCTGCCATCTGGGGGAAGAAAAGGGGGAAGGAGGGGAAAAATTGGAACAAAAGTTTTGGCAATTGTCAATGCTGTAAAATTACCCATGCATATAACTTGTAAATAAAAAGCTATAATAAAAAAATTTGTATGTCAAGAATTTTTTTAAAAAGTAAATAAGAGTAAGAATTGAGGATGAAACCAAGATTGTAAAACTGAATGACTAGGAAGATGGTGATGTACTTGACAGTAATAGGTGAATAGATTGTTTGGAATAGGGATGAAATTTGGGAGAAATAAAATGAGCTTAGTTTTGGAAATTTACAATTTGAGCTGCTTATGGGATATCCAGTTTAAAATGTTTGGTAAGGAGTTTAGTGATTTGGGATTGGAACTCAAATGAGAGAGTAGGGATAGATACAGGGATCTGACCTTCATTGTAGAGATAATGATTGAACCCTTGGAAGATTATGAGATACCCACATAAAATACAGGACCAGAGAAAAGAATCAAACTCAAGATCTACCCTTAGGGTAGTTAATGAGCATGACACAGATGATGATCCAGCAAATAAGACTAAGAAAGAGCAGTCAGGCAGCAAAAGGAGATTTGAGAAAGCAGTATTGAAAATCCAGAGAGGATGAAGTGATAAATAATATTAAATTTTGCAAAGAGATCAAGAAGGATAGGGACCAAGAGAAAGCCATTAGACTTGGCAATTATAAAATTACTTGGTAACTTTAGAGAAAACAGTTATAGTTGAATTATTAAGTTGGAAGCCAGACTGCAGAGTATTTAGGAGAGAAAATAGAGAACTGCTGTAGAAAAATTCATTTTTCAAGGCATTTCACTGAGAGGATAAGATGAGATAGAACTTGATAGCCAGAAGGATAATGGGATTTAGTGAGGAGTTTTTTAAGGATGGGGGAGAGATTTGTAAGCAGTAGGGAAACAGCCAGTAGATAGAGAAATCAAAAGTGGGGATGAGAGTAGTGGCAATCTGTTAGAAAATATGAGAGAGCATGGGATCAAGGATATATGTAGAAGCAGGGAGGCAACAAGCATTTACTAAACATTTATTTTTGCTATTTGGATAGATTATCTGCCCTGAAGTCAGGATTGTTTTTTAACTCAGTTTCTTCTCCTGTAAAATGATCTGGAAAAGGAAATGGCAAACATTTCAGTATTTCAGTATTTTTACCAAGAAAACCCCAAATGTGGACTGAAGAGTTGGACACTATTAAAACTATTGAACTACAAAAAGAATGTACCATACTCTATCTTAAGTGCTGGGGTAACCAATAATAGATTATTTATTTTTTTTAAGGAAAATTATCATTAATGAGCTTACATTCTAATGGGAGAAAACAATACATAAAAAAGAGCTAAAAAGTTGGGGAAAGGGGAAGAAAATACCTAGCTACAAGTAGAATGGCAAAGTCAAGAAAGTCAGATGCTAGATGGATAGCTTAGGTACTTTCCTAGAGAGGAGATATCAGAAGAAACTCACCAATGGGAATAAGGAGGTCAGAGGGGCAGAAAGATATTACAGCATGAGAAGGCCATAAGTTATGAGAAACATTCTGGGGGGTGATAAGGTAACTGAAATATGGCAGTGAAATCAGAAAATCTAGAAGCAAAGGAAATTTAAAGGTGTTACCTTTGGCAAGGAGAAGAGCCACATCTTCATCAGAGATTGAGGTGAAGGAGGAAAGTGGAGAATGATGTCAGATGGATGTAAAATAATTAGGAGGAAAAAAGAGGAAACTCTTGGAAAATAACTTCATTTTTTTTTCCACTTAAGCATGAGGCTAGGTCTTTAACTGAAAAGGCTAAGGAAAAGACTGGTTGAGAAGAAATAGCTTGAGAAGAAAAGTGGATTTGGAAGAGCTGATGTAGTAAGTGGGATAGCAAATCAAATTAGGGAGGGTTAGGATTGACTTGCTATAATGAAGAATCAATGGAAATTAGAGAAATGAATTTATAGTGGTCCAATCTAGATTTGTGATTTCCTTCAGCTTCATCCAATAATAGGTTAAGTGAAAGATATTTAGTGAGGGTAATTCAGGGGTGAGTTTTGGCAAGGAGTGATTGATTATAGGACAAGTGAAAAAGGGATTCAAGAATAGAGGACAGTGTAATTAAACTGATTCACCAAAATTAATAAAGAAAGAGACTTTAGACCATGATGCCCTGGGACTATATTGGATGGCAAAGTTAATGGCGGTCATGGTGAAGATGAAGAACAGGGTTAGGGGATCATAAGATTAATATAAGATGAATAAAAGGTTAATAAACACAAATAAGATAAAAGATTATGAGAGGGTAAAGGAATCTTGGAGTTCAAGAGCTTGGAAAGAGAACATTTGTGCGCAATTGCAAGGTGAGGTAGCCAGAGTTCAGTTCACACCAGTGGTAAATGTCAGAGTTGGGATTCAAACTCAGATGCTGTAACTGTTGATTCAGTTTTCTTTCCACTAAGCCATAGTTGTGGAGACCACAAGATGTGCCAAAAGACTGGAAACGAACAAATACTAACTCAATTCTGTGAGAGAGGAAAGGAGTCTGCAGACTTGGAATTAATAAGATTGAGATCTCTTTCCAGAAAAATTCATGAAAAATTAAATGGATGATTTATGACCACTTAGGAGGCAAATAGAAAACATTATGAGACAGTATGTGTTCATCAAGAGTAAGTCATACTAAGCTAACTTCATTTCCTTTTTTGTCACAGTAATTATAATAATAAATAAGGGAAATACTGTTCACAGTCTCTCTGGGTTTCAACAAGTTATTTTATATCTCCACAAAATCCTATTCTGGAATATGGCCAATGATGTGCTGCTAAATGTTTAACAACTAACTCTGAAAAAAATTTTCAAGTCACTTTTAAAGTTTAATCTGAATCATTAATATTTTCTGCTTCAATTTCTTAGATTTAGCAATCAACAGAACAATGAATCAAGTCCCGAATTGTAATGCAAGAATGTAATGGATATAATCCAAGATACAAAAGCTCATGTTGAAAATTTAACAATTAGTTCTTGAGAGTCAATTTAAGCTGGCTTCAGCACATCCCTGGAGATAGTCCTAGATTCTCAAAAAGTATATAAGAGGAGCATATGTTCTGGACATATGTTCTGTCGTATCTGAAAGACTCAAAGTGTGACTAGAACCTAAGTAGATTGAATCTGTTTTCCAAAGACTGACCTAGCTAAGTATAAAGAAAAAATCAGAATTCCTGTCATGTGGTGAGAAATCTTTTATCTGTAGAAATCCATGAAATTAAATATCAAATGGCTGGATATGAACATGGCCTCATCTACTTCTGAACTGATGGGGCTAGAGTTTATAAACCTTTAATAAGTACTAGGTCAGAGGTATTGATAATGGTTTGAATGCTCTCAATTCCTGGTGGTCAAGAGGTTAATGGCAATAAGAGAGCTGTTAAGAATTCCCTTTAAATCGGCCACAGGTTTAGAAGTGAAAGAATTCACTTTCCCAAATTATTAGTTGCAAAGTGAAAGTTTATTTTTGGATAGAAATCAGTTTGCCAAGAGACTGACTTCTATAGTGGCAAAGACCTATTTGGAAATGGAGTTTTGGCGCTGAGGATGCTTTCTTAGCAAGCAGAAGGGTCCTGGCGGCTGAGCAAGCTACCTAGGGCCATCTGCAAAGGGTTGAGGGAAGCTGTAATATTGGGTATCTTGGTGGGGGCTGGGACAGTCCGAGCTGATCAGACCAGGATTCCTCAATTGAATGAGAATTTAGAATTTCTATGGGAGTTGAATGGTATTGCTTCTCTTATTCTGGGAGGGTGGGTCTTCTAGTGGCTTCTCCGAGCCTGAGAGATCCTGATCTCTGAGATCAGAAAAGGGGACACAATCTCCAAGAGTGACAATCTTAAAAGGAATAGATCCCCTCCCCCTTCAGTATCATTGAAAATTGGTGGTGCCTTTTTCAGAAATAGGACAGGTGAAAGGAGAATATGGAGGAGCATTGTTCATTTAGAAGTTATATTCTGGAGAGAAAATCCAGGAGCTAGAGGGAGCAAGCACGATGGGAGATCTTTAATTGTCTATAAAACTTGGCTGTTGATTTTCTAAAGATGTTTGTCCCATGATTCCAATGAGTAGACATGCTACTAGAGGAACTGAATCATAGTAATACTTTTGTTTTATACAAAAGTCACATATGGTCTGGTCCTTTCTCCCAAAGGCAGATTGCTGCACTTCCCTCTGAGACTAGGAATCCTGAGAGGTTTGTGAATTTCTTGTTTTTACCATTGTAAGTTCAAGCCTCCACTAAGTGTGGTTCCCCCATTTGCCAGTGACTAGCATCTCAGTTCCATTAAACTGCTTAAATTGTATTTTTTCCACTGATATTTTATTTTTCTAAATACATACAATGATAGTTTTCAATATTCACTTTTGCAAAACTTTATCAATTGACTTTTGCAAAGGGATTTCAAAGATAAAGCATGAACAAGGGTACAAACATTTATCTGCCCCCAATAACTCTGGGACATTCTCTTCCCTATACCACCTTAATTTCTAGGAAAGTAATTGTGAAATTTAACTCGGTTCCTATATAGTATTAATGAGATCCTGAGTAGGTAGGTGGTCTTTGGCAGAGAAAGCCTGAAGCACTGTTAAGATTATAATACTCTCTGAGGCAAGCAACGAAGAGGCTGATAGGACCATCTAAGCCTTGAGAAGGTCTTTTGTTCAAATGGACTTTTTATTACAGTTCTATCCCAGGTGGAGGTTTCTAGAAACCCCAACTTTACTTATCCAATCAGAAAACAAGGTTATAATATCAAACCTCCAAGGTTCTATTTATTTGCTTATTTATTGATGCTCACTAACTCCTCTTAAAATATACCCCTCACTTAATGGTATGATAAAAATCTTTGCTTCTTGATTTGGAGGATGTCTAAGTTTATAAATTCTTTTTAGTCTACTTGTGTCACTAGTCTGTAACCCCAATATACTTTTGGGGCCTCATCCCATACCCCATCATTTTGGTGGCTAACTTCAACATTTTGGTGTCCTTGTATGGGAAAGCTCAAAATGTTGATGTAAGATGATTTTGTGGTCCCCTGATTTTAGGGGGGACTTCTAACAAGAAGTCAGTAAATCCTAAATCTTCTGGTTTTAAAGCCCGCCTCAGGGACACTCTCAATCTAAGAACAACAATTTGTCTGATTCTGAATAGACTGTAATGCCGGAGAAACTGAGGCAAGATAGAGATTAGAGAGTTTTTAATATTTTATTTGAAAGGGAGAGATTTACTGGGACCAAATAAATCCATGGTTTGGTCCCAGGGCTGAATGAGACTATAGCTTCCAAGAATCCAGCCTCCAGCCAGCATCCAGCCAGCATGCAGCAGCCAATGCAAGTTCTCCATGACATATTTATACACAATAGCTAAATAAAGACAGGGGGGTGGAGTCCAAACTCTGGTGAGCAGGAATCTCCAGACAGGAACCATAAATCTGGCTCCAACAGGTTGGAGGTAGGACCATAAGTTCTTACTATCTGGGAGTTAAGTATATAGCAAGAGACAGAATGTCTGAAGTCCCCTTTTCTGAGTTTACACAATGACAATTTATAACCTTAAAACAAATAGCCCTGAGTTATATCAGTCTTCATGAACCAGAGGGAGGGGTTTGCAATTAAAGGGATTGAGGCAGGACCAATTAGGGAAACTGAGGCAGAACAATTGAAGAGAAACTGAGGCAGGACCAATAAAAGAGAACTGTGGCACAACAGACCACTCCTCAATTCATTGCTAATTGATTGGTCATATGAGAACCAATTCCAGAGACCACTCTTCTCCTATCTCTGGGCCATAGAATTAGAATGTCAGTGATAGAAAGCTGGATAAATGTGTCTCTTTGCTTCTGTTTCCTTGCTAATTTCTTTTGGAGTTAGCCCACTCGTAATGGCATTACAATTAAGATAAATTTTGCCTTTTGACAAGGAAATGGGTTCAAGCCTGCAAATTCTTTTGAGACACCTTATGACACTGGTCTGTGACCCCAAACTTTTGGGGCCCCCTTCCCAACCTCAACACTATCAGATGACTACTGTTTGATTAGGATGACTCCTAAATATTCCTGAAGGTTGGTCTTTGCTCTGAGAGATATCAATATTTGCACTGGATGTAAATACAAATATTCCACAATCAGCCACCTTTTTACTATCACAAAATTGACTGAAAGATGTAGAGAATACAAGGAAGAACCACTGTGATTATTATTTATTGATTATAAAAAGCCTTTTGATTCATCAGTGAGTAAAACACTACCTTTAATGACTTTCTCCCTGCAATAAGACATTTTTCTTCCATACATCAAAATCATTTAAGATGGCTTAAAAGATACAACCACAGAGATAATTTTGTTCAACAACTCTGATTATAATTGTAAAATTAAAAATTGATTTTAATTCTATTTTGTTAAGATTTAATCAATCTCTTGAAGCAAATCAGTTCCAATGGAGCAATAATGAATAGCACCAGCTACACCCAGGGAAAGAACTCTGAGAGATGACTAAGAACCATTACATAGAATTCCCAATCCCTATATTTTTGTCCACCTACATTTTTGATTTTCTTCACGAGCTAATTGTACACTATTTCAAAGTCCGATTCTTTTTGTACAGCAAAATAACGGTTTGGTCATGTATACTTATTTTGTATTTAATTTATGCTTTAATATATTTAAGATGTATTGGTCATCCTGCCATCTAAGGGAGGGTGAGGGGAAGGAGGGGAAAAATTGGAACAAAAGGTTTAGCAATTGTCAATGCTGTAAAATTATAAAAAGCTATTAAAAAGAAAAAAAAGATTTAATCAATCTCTTTCATTATTCCTTCCCCTTGTTAACTTCACCTACTACCCACAAGCCCAGAGAAATTTGTCTAAAGGTCAAGTTTTTGTCTTGTAATAACTTCCACCTTTATAATCCTACCCATCACCCACTTTTTCAGAAAAACCTGATTACTCTCAAAGGTCAAATTTCAGTTCCTATTATCTAAGAGTCTTTGTCTTGTGATTTGAATCACATATCTTGGCTATGGTTAAGGTGGTTCCAGATCCAGTAGACTTTGAGTTGGTCAATCTAGACTTTGACATGGCACACCACTTGACAGAGATGAGAACGCTTCAAATTCTGTTTTAGTTAATTTTGTTGAACTACCTCTTTTTTTTCCTTTTTAATTTTTTTTTCTTATAATGGATTGCTTTCTGGGAGTGAATGGGGAGGGATATATTGGCATATGAAAGTTACATAAAAATAGAAGACAGCAATAAAATTTTAATTTAAAAAATGGCCAAAGGATACAATCAGCTCACAAATTATTTAACAAAATGGCATACAGAATGAGAATAATAGAAACAAGACATATCCTATAGCAAAAGAGGGTATATTGTCCCATACCCAACTTTAGTAGGAAAAGTAGACACACAAGGAGAGAGAGCACAAATGGAGAGAAGTCCACATGTGGCCAAGGTCCCCACATGGTAGCCTGTTGCACTGATAATTCTGTGTTGTTCATGATGACCTTCATGGCTGGGCCCACTTCCCACTGGTCTTATTCATATCACAGGAACTTCCCCAAAGTTCCTGCTTTTAAGTCTGCATTAATCTCAACTTCAAGCTCAGCTGAATTCTCTAACGAGGGTCCTTGCCATGCTCTAATGGAGATAAAGGCAGCTACCATCATCACATAAACAAGAGAAGCTTTCCTTGTTTTCTCCCTTTGTCTGGAATCCAATTCTTTAACTTTCCTGGAGATTCTCATCCCCAGGCATTAGATAATGTTCTTAGGGCTCAGTCTTCCTTCCATCCTCCTCTTCCTGATAGAGCTCAGTCCCTACCTTAACCTTAGCATAAAGAGCCTATTCATTTTAGGCTATTAAATTTTAATGAACATCAATCAATTCATTAATTAAATTATTAATTTAGACTAGATTCTCATCTCTATATTCTAGGCTATAAACCAACGAATGGTTATTTGTTTTTTTCTTTACCAAATAATTCTGTGTTGAGATTTTTAACTGTTTTTATTTTATTTTATTTTATTTTTGAAGGTTATCTTTTTTTAAAATAATTTTTATTGACAGAACCCATGCCAGGGTAATTTTTTACAACGGTATCCCTTGCACTCACTTCTGTTCCGATTTTTCCCCTCCCTCCCTCCACCCCCTCCCCCAGATGGCAAGCAGTCCTTTATATGTTGAATAGGTTTAACTGTTTTTAAAACTGCAAGTCTCCCTTTTATATATAGATGACCAGGCAGAGGGAAAAAAAAATACAGAAACAAGCCAAAGCCTGCTAAATAGTAATTATAAGGTCATTTGGGTGGAGCCACGAGTGTGTGTATGTGTGTGTGTGTGTGTGTGTGTGTGTACACATGCAGGGGAGAAAATTCCTGGGTGTTTGAGGAAATGGTGTTTGAGCTGAGTTTGGAAGAAAGTTATAGGCACTTGCTGATTTCCCCAACTAAATACTCACACTGAATATTTAGCATGCTCTCTTAAGGCAGGGCAATTACCTCTGAAAAGAATCAAGCCTTTGGTGTAGCACCAGTGAGACTAGTTCTTGACCGTGCTTCTTAGACTAGAAATATAGAGTTGAAAGGAAATTATTGAATTCAATCCCCTCATTTTACAAGTAAAGAAAGTCAAGGATAAAGACATTATTTGAAGTGACTTGCACACCTCCTGGGATCAGGAAGACCTGAGCTCAAATCTGGCTTCAGGTAATCAACTATTACTACAAGCCACTTAAACCTAATTGCTTCCCCTCTCTCCCCCCCTAAAAAAAATTATTTGACTAGTTCAGGGTTACATACCCTGACATAGAGAATAAGTAGACTAGCTGAGATTTAAACCCAAGTTAAGATGCCAAATCCCACACTCTTTCCATTGCCTCATGCTAATATAAGCAAACACTAAGCCACAACATTTCAAAAATATTGACAGACAGGAAACAAGAGAACAGATAAGTTTTTGCTTTTGTAGCTGTGAAGAGAGATGTGAGGGGGAACAAAAAGAAACTGGTTTTGAATGACGTGAAGAAACTAAAGAAGAAATTGGAGAATGTCTGAATTTATCAACTCCTAGTTTTGCTGGAAAATAGACCCATGGCCTTAGGATAGATTTTTGTCTTAGGTCGGAGTCCTAGGCTTGAGTAGAAGGGTCTTATAGAGATACAAGAGTTTCCAGAACTGATTTTGAGCTAGCCAGTTTGGACTTTGACAATCTGAAGTGTGACCAAGGAGAATGAAACGAAACTGTCACATGAGGTAGTGAGGCACAGTGAATAATAAAGATCAGGGTTTGAAGTCAAGAATACGGAGTTCAAATCCTCACCATGAAACTTAGCGGCTATATGAGTCTGGAAAAGTCACTTAACTTCTATGAATATCAAGTTTTTCAACCATAAAATGGAATAATATCTGTAGCTCTTATTTCAGAGGATTATTTTGATGATAAAATGAATATATATGATATACATACATATACACTTATACATACTCATATGTAAATATTTATATATATATACATACACATATATTCATATATATATCATGTGTGTGTGTATATATATGAAATGTTCTGTAAATATAGTTTATCATGGTTGAAAACAATATTATTATCTGATGAAGAACATGGAGACATTTAAGCTGGAGAAAATAAGACTGTGGTGAGACGAAATAGCTGTCTTCAGATATCTGAAGGGCTGTCATATAGAAAAAGGATTAAACTTAGTCTTCTTGTTTCCATAAAGCAGAACTAGAAGCAATGAATGGAAGTTACAGGAAAGTAGATTTTTGGCTTGATACATGCAAAAACTTAGAAACTGCCTAGTGAGGATTTGAAGAATTTCAACCAGAAAATAGGTGAATAATTGCAGATAATCTTGATTCACCCAACAACCCTCTCTCTGAGTCTATACCATCTCAAATATTATTTCAATTAGTTATTAGAGTTAAGGTCTTGTAAAAATCCCTCTAGGGAATCTTGGTAGAAAGGCCAGGAGATAGGGGAACTGCCCTCCTCCCACTCCCTTAATCTTAGATTTCCTAAAAACTCTGAAGACATAATGTATTTCATCTGATCAATGATCAGACTTTGAGGGCTAGATTAGACATTTTCTCTTGTACCATTTTGACCAACTACACACACATCTGTAGTCTGAACAAAGCTATTCTGACACTCTGGGAATACCTCACAAAATGTGCTCTGGGACAAGCAGAACCTGAAGACATCCTTAAGTCAACTTTCTAAGAAAAATTCAGATAGGGTAAGAGAGAGACCTCAAAGAAACATTAGGACTCAAAGCAGTCTCGTGGAAGGGAGACTCCAGGCCACTATGTTATAATAGAAAATACAAAGACTTTGGAATACTGGGAGTTCACTTTAGAAATTATTTTCACTGAAGGTAGGAACAGGCCCGACCAATTCCAGGAGGAGTTCGTCTTGGAAGTGATTGGGCCATAGGGTGAGGGGAAGGTATAGCCTCCCATTTTAACTAATTATTCTTGCTAACTAAGTCTAAGATCATTTTGCCCACTGAAGACATCCAAGGGCTTTAATGTTCTCTAAATTTAAGTGCACTTAGGAAAAGCCCCAGTCACCCTAGCCTAGTTCTAGTTGTTTCTCACTTCCTCTCCCCTGCCCAGGTATCTGATTAGCATTTCCCAGAATGCAGAACACAGGCCCTTTGTATGGCTGCAGAGCTGCTTTCTGCTTTGGTGTTTGCTGTGACTTCCGGAAAAGGAAATGTACTGTTTTAGTATACAGTATCGGGTTCTTCATCACAACTAGCAAGCATTCTTCTTTGATTCCGGCTCCCATCTTTATCAGAAAGAAAACTCTGCATGTGTCTATACACTGTCTCTTCAACAATAAAATCTAGACTCGATCCCCAGAGTACAGTAATAATTTATACCAAACTAGGAATATATCCTATAAACCCATGAACAAAACATATAGACCATTTCCCTTACCAGCAGACATTTATTGAATATCTAGTATCATAAGGTACTGGGTGAGGTGTTATATGAATGATACAAAGAAATTATGAAAGGGTCCCAGCCCTCAATAAATTTGCAATCCAGTTAGGGAGATGGAACACATATGTGAAAAGGTAGACACAAATTGATGTCAATGCAGTTACAAAAATATATCTTCTTTGTTAACCCCAACTTTACAGATGAAATAATAAAGGCACAGATCGGCTCAAATTTGCTCAAGTCAATAGCAGAGTGAGAGGGGTTATAAAATTCTGTGCCCTTAATTTTGGTTACCAGCTGCTTTCTAAGAACAGCATTTAGATAATGGACCAAATGGAAACTTACTCCTAAGTTAGTCCTGATCTTGCCTACATATAGGTAGACCCACCTAATGTCTTTGAGTCCATGAAAACCCAGCTTTAGGTAAAACAGTTCTGGTAGAAAGTGATTAGGAGCCAGATACTGAAAATAGTATTGGAGCATTTTTATGATGGAATGTGCTTACAATATCTTAACTGCTTAGCTTGGAATTATCATTCCTTTATAAAGTGCTTTTCCATCATTAGAACATTCTTATAGGAGATTTGAGGGACGGGTTATATATATATGGAACTGGAAGGCTAGATGATTAGAAATCATGTAATACAACTCTTCATTTTACAGAAATGAATGATGAGTAAACTGAGGCCCTGAGAAGTTGTTAATTTCCATGTCCAAATCTCAGGATGGTTTTGCTGGGATTAGGTCAAGCTGGAACTTTGGACCTAAATCCTTTGATTCTAAATAAATAGTGCTTTCTTCTGGACCGCACAATCTGGACTCAGATTGAATGCAAATAACAATCGTTTCTGTTTTGGCCTTTCCTTCCCAGATTTATTTATGTAGATTTTTTTTTTTTTGACTAGGTGAAAGAGGAAATTTTTTGCCTCATCTTAATCCCTGAAAAGGTGCAGCCTGCCTCAGTCAAACTGAGACCTGCTGAAGACCTTAGCTTAAAAAGGTCAAGATCTCCCATTGCATCAAGGACCATCTCCAGTCAGCCTGATCTATGTCTTGCCACTGGACCCAGATGACTTTGGAGGCGAAAGTGAGGCAGGTGACCTTGCACAACCTCCCTCACTTAAATTACCTCTCTGATGTTATGGTCCTTTCAAGAAGGAAGGGAAACAACTACAACTGCCTCTTAGGTAGATAGGTCAGGTGTCATTATTATGCTCATTTGCCAGATAATGAAACTGAGGTACAGGAGGGAATTGACTTACAAATGACACAAGTTCCTGGTACAACCAGAGCTCATCCCTGGTTCTCCTGACTTGCAAGTCCCTGCTCTTTCCCTCAGACTCCATGGCTCAAGAATAGTTCCTTTCTTGCTTTTGCCCATCCACCACCACTACCTCTACTTCCACAGTTCCCCACTCATCACCTCTTTCTACCTTTCACCAGATGGCTCCTATTGAAAGATTCTCAGTTCTTCAGTGAGTTCAGTCACTGCTATGTGGTGACAGAAGGTAAAGTACGAAGCATCATACATAAATCTCCATCTTGGTTAGGGAGCTTCTGCTCTGCAGTCAGTGCCCTTGCTTCGGTCCCATGCTCAGTGCTGAGCTTCTCCTCTTCAGCCACAGCTGGCACATTTATATAATCATCAGATGCCTCACTGTCCGTTTCTCCAGAGGTCTCTTGGCTGTTTTCATCCTGCGCTAATGGCTCAATATTCTCATAATCCCAGAAATCAAGTGAATTATCTCTTGACTCTTCACATTGGACATCAAAGGGAAGACTGAGAGTCCAACGTAGTATTCCTCCTATATTTGTTGTTAATCTTTCTCCTGCATGTGGCTTTTTCCTATTATTCTGTTTCCACAGAACATTATCATAAGCCCTGTAATCTTGAAAGTTCATCCACTGGGGTCTGCCTTGATCCTCCTCATTATTTTCTGCTGGGATATTTACATAGTCATTGGAAGAATGAGAAGAGCATTCCGCATCCCCATTATAGTCACTATCTTCAAGTCCTAGAACCCAAATACTGGTGGAGTCTTCAGCATCCCTAGAGCAGCTATCTCTTTCTGCCCTGGGTACATTCTCCTCAGATGTTTGAGGGTCCTGAAGATTTCCAGGCAAGGACTTCATTGCACCTGAATTCCCAGAAGCCTCTTTGGCATTGGGCACGTTGACATAATCCTGTGAATCCTCAGAAGAGGTGCTCATGCTTTCTATGGATGCTCCAATATTGATATAGTCTACTTCAGGGACAAGGGGCCCACAGATGTGGGAGATGGCAGTATTGTCATAGATTCCAACCTCATAGCCAATAGCAGGGGCACTGGTTCTGCATGACTGGAGAACATGCACTGGTGGCGAAAACTATAAGGAAGTAGAGAAATTATTTAATGTATCAGAAAGGGGTATGGAACATTAGCAAAGTTTTTTCTTTTTCCTATCCATATTGTGGTGTGTTACTTAAAGCTTTTGTTTTTGTTTTTTTTTTCTTTCATGGTACTATTTCTAAGACCACTTATAACCTTAAAAATGGTTATGTCCTAGGGCAAGGAACCAAAAAAGATTTATTGTTTTCTAGTCTGTTTCACAGACATTTAATGAAAAAAAAATTGGGTTATGGGATACAGGTGATTCCTATTCACTTATGGGTTGGATTGGATGAGCTCTGAGATCTTTCTTTTCCAATCCTAAATTTCTGTGATGATTGTATATTATGATACTGTAGGGAAACAGACAGGTGCGGTAAATAAAATTAACAAAGATAAACTGAAGTATAAGCTTCTGAGCTTAAACACTTAAAAAATACTAATGAAGTGGGTCCGACTGGCAACCTCAGTAAAGCTAGCAACCCCAATGAGAAGAAAGGAACTCATTTTATTGACACATGACCAGGTATGAGCTCTGCTTCTACTAAGTCTTGATAGGTGTGGAGAAGAGATAAGTGCAGAGTTGGAGCAGGAACATTTTGATGGGCTATACTAAGAAAGGCAAGCTGACATTCAGGTGAGGTTAACCCTTCTTCATCAATTATGGAATGTTAATTGTTTTGTGGAATGCATCCTTTCTAATCTTTCCTAGGGCATTAAAACTATCAGACTTGCTGCCTCCTTAAAACAGATTAAAAACTCCCCTAATTGCATAGGGACAGGCAAGAACAGTCGACATATCTTTTGGGATATTACCAACTTAACTTGTGGGTTTAAAGATAACAAGCAGCCATTCTGGAAGTAACCAGTATGAGAGATGACAACTTTTCTTTTAATTATAACTTTAAACTAACTCAGAAGGAAAGCAAAATTCTGGAAGTAACTAGTATGAGAGATGACAACTTTTCTTTTAATTATAACTTCAAACTAACTCAGAAGGAAAGCAAAATTCCTGAGCTCAGCTCAAGCACTAGAAAAGTAACTTTGGGAATCATAGTAATATCAACTTAATTTTCTTCAGATGTTATGTGCTGGACATAAGAGCACAAAAGCCAAAAATTCTTTGTTAATGAAGGAGAATGTGTGCATGTGCATGTACATTTGCACATGGGCTCCTGTATCTTACCACATGCTCAGAGTGAGGATTGTCAGAATTTCTGGGAATGAGACTCTCCGTACTGAAAATACGAATGTTTCTTGAGTGACGCCGACCTTAAAGATATGAAAAAGCAAGAATCAGGACATGTCTGAGAAGAGACAACCCATGATCCAAATGAAGGAGTGCTAAATGGATTCCAGTGTTATGGGTTAACCTGGAATTGCTCAGGACTTTAGCTACTCATCTGTTAAATGTTCAACAAGCATTTATTAAGCGATTTCCTATTGTATGTTTGGTGCTGGAGGAGATGCATCTTAGATAAGATAATGTTCCTTCAGTTCATGGTCAGGGATGGTGTTGGTGGAATATAAAATAAATGCAGATAACAACAACAATAATAGCTAGCATTTATATAGTTTAACAGTTTAGTGGATAGATTATCTAATCTGAAATCATGAAGCCCTGAATTCAAATCTGATCTCAGACACTTATTAAGCTGTGTGAAGTCACTTAACCCTGGGCAAGTCACTTAACCCTGTTTGCCTGTAAAGTGAGCTGGAGAAAGAAATGACAAACTTTAGTATCTTTGTCAAGAAAACTCCAAATGAGTCACAAAGAGATGTACACAACTAAAATGACAACAACAATAACATTTATATATAGCTCTTTAATATTTGAAAATTACTTTGTAAATACTATGTTATTTTATCCTTACAACAGCCCTAGAAGGCAAGTTCTATTATTATTCCCATTTTACAGTTGAGGAAACTGAGGCAAATGGAAAGAAAATGACTTGTCCAAAACTTCACATCTGGTAAATATCTTAGGCTGGGCCTGATTCCAGATTGTTGTTTGTCCTTCTTTCTTGAATAGGATCATAACATTAAGGAAGTGATGTCATGACATGCAAGTGAAGTCTATTTAAGTGAGGAGGGCTGTGAAAGATCACTTGTCTCACTTTGCCCTCCAGAACCATCTGGGTCTAGTGGCCAGATGGAGATCAGGATGATAGGAGATGGCCCTAGATGCAGTGGGAGACCTTGGCCTTTTAAGCTAAGGTCCATAAGCCACCCAGGTCCAATCTTCTGTCCATTGCACTCTAACCTAATGTAAGGTGATAAATTATCAAACCTAAAAAGGAACAATAACAGAACTTATGTGAGGTCTCTGAGATCAGAGAGATCTTCTTGGAGAAGGCCATTAAATTGGGCTACTCTTCTACATCCTTTCTCTTGGCAACTTCATTAACTATATATCCATTTCTCATCTTTATGCAGATAAACCCCAAATCTACTTGTCTCACTTTCATTTTTTCCCCTGATCTTTAGTCCCACTTCTCCATCTATCAGCTTAATGGTTTTATCCTATAGGCTTCTCAAATTCAACATAATCAATATGAACATGTTTTCTTTCTTACTAAACCCCTTTTTCTTCTAATTTTGTTATTCTTCCTAAGGTCTCCTTCCTCTGTCATTCTACAGTCTTGTAATTCTATTTCTTTAATATCTCCTAACTTGAACCTTTTTCTCTACCCTACACTATCTCCAATTTCAGGAGGAACAATTAGCCTCCAAATTGTTCTCTGTTTCCAGTTTGTCACTCTGTTTGGACTTCCCCACTATTCCCTTGCACTCTTCCCATTTTATTGGGATTACATCTTGAGATTTATTGGTTTTATTCTTTCTGTAGCTTTCCAATAAAAAGAAGAAGATCTCTGAACCAGGATCCAGGAGAGCTATTTCTGAATCTTGGCTCTGCTACTTATTAACTGTGTAATCTTGGAAAAATCATTTAACTTTTCTAGGCCTGTTTCTCATAATTTACAAAATTGAGGAAATTGGAATAAATGACCTGTAAGCTTGCCTTCTGTTTTAAATCTATGCTCTTTTGAAAATTTCAAGAGATGCCAATTCATTCTTCTGTGCACCCAGAAACTTAAGAGATGAACCTACCGGGCCTTGCTTGGCTTTGGGGCAGAAAACCATAGATGTTTTTCCCTCGTTCTCTGGATTGAGACAGCGTCACCAAGGGAACTACAGTGACCCGGAAGTAAGAAACCTGTTCTATAAGGCAATAGGATGAGAGAGATTTCAGTAGGTTGTAGGGTTTGATGGGGCCTCTTCTGCTGGGTTCTCTTCTTGGGCATGAACAATACCAGGGAGACTGTCCTACTCTCACCAGAGGATGTCATTTTTGCAGATCAGGTCAATCCCATATAACCCAGTAGAGACAATAAGAGGTCTTGGGAGGAGAAAGCACTTCATTTTTTCATATTAATTTCATTATCATTCATCAATCAATATCAATCATCATTCATCAAAATCATCAATTTTATATTAAATGAACAATATAAAAATACAAGCAAATCTGCATTCAAATGATCATTGGCAATTTTAAAATCAATAGTTAGAATTCTTTGAGAGGACTAAAGCTGGCACTCTTGGGGGTTTGTAATGTAATCACTAGCAATTTTTGCTAGCCCATATAAGAGGCCTCAATTTGCACTTTGTTTCTGGATGTGGAAAAGACCCTAGAATCCCCTAAGGCTGGTACCAGAAAACCCATTTCCTGGGGCTAGGGTAAGAGAGGAAGTCACTTTGGTTGAGGCAGTGATGGAGTTAGGGGAAAGAAACTACCATATGGTAGCTTCCTATTTTAATTAATCATTCTTGCTAATTGTGTGCCATTCAGTTGTTTCTTCATTATGAGCATTATAAATGTGACCATTAAATTTCATCTTCCAGAGACAAAGTCCCAGTCACCTTGTCTTAGTTACAGTTCTGAGGGTATGTGAGAACTGAATAGGACTTTATGCCACTAGTCTGCTTTTCCAAATGAAACCGGGATGGGAACTTAAATCATCTAAAGATGGACTTGAAATAATAAGGAGAATTTTCATATATTATCTGAAGACACGAGACTCACGTTTTTTCCGTTTATTCCAGAACCACAGAACGAAGAGGAAAGCAATGACGAAGAAGATGGCAAGAAGCCCAGCAACCACAGAAAACAGGACCCTGGGTTGGTCTTTAAATCTAGGAGAACTCACAATTAATTCAAGCTCCTTTTCCCCAGGCTGGGTTATGCTTTGTGCATTTGCTTGACATATCAGAGTGCCCTCCTGGCTGTACCAATCAATGGAATCCACCACTAACTATACCTCTTCCTCCAGGCTAATTACCCATTTCATCTGTCATTCTCCATCAGATCCTCTGTCTCAGCCTGGGCTTTTTATTTGCTATCCACACTACATATCTTATTTATTATCTACATTATCCACTCTCTCACTATCTACATGAATACCTTTATGGAACACTTAGAGGCAACAGGAAGATACCTTAAAGATCATTTAGACATAATGATGGAAAGACAGATAAATACTTTTTAATGTGTTCCAGACACTGGGCTAAACACTCAGGATACAAATATAAACAAGCAAGGCAGTTTCTTCCCTCAAAGAGCTCATAATTTTTTTCTTCAATAGTGTTTTATTTTTCTAATGAATGAAAAGATAATTTTCAACATTCATTTTTGTAAAATTTTGAGTTCCAAATTTTTTCTTTCTCCTTTAAATGTTTTCAACATTCATTTTTGTGAAATTTTGAGTTCCAAATTTTTTTCTTTTAACTACCTCCTCCCTGAGACAGCAGATTTTAAACACATTTTCATATTTGTCATGCTGTTAAAGAAAAATTAGACCAAAAGGGAAAAATCTTGAGAAAGAAAAAACAAACAGTAACGTGATCTGCATTCAGTGTATATAGTTATTTTTCTGGATACAGATGGCATTTCCCATTCCAAATCTATTGGAATTGTCTTGGATCACTGTATTATTGAGAAGAAGTGAGTCTATTGTAGTTGTTCATTATATAATCTTGCTGTAACTGTGTACAATGTTCACCTGGTTTTGCTCATTTCATTCATGCAAATCTTTCCAGGCTTTTCTGAAAGCATCCTTTAAGAGCTAACATTTTAATTGGAGAAGACAATAAATGAAGGGGAACTAGAAAGAGCATCTGGGTGTGGAGATGCTTTTATATACATACATACATACATATATTATATATACATATATATATATCCCACTTCCTAGTGGTATATAAGCTGGAAAAATATTTTTCTTGGAAAAACAAGATAAAAGCTCCATCAGCTCTCTGAGCTGGAGAACCGGGGGAATAGTCCAAAGCTGTGTTGGAAGGAAAGAAGAATGAAGGAGAAAGGTAGAAGCATCATGGTTAAATCTCTCCCTTAATTGATGAAGACTGAGGCAGCTAGCACAGTTAGGAGAAGGATCTAAATTAGGACAAAGGGCTCAGAGAATCATGACAGGCCTCCTGCACCAGATGGGATTTGAGCAGTGAGCAGTCATGTTGTAAGTCACACCTACCAGTCTAAGGCAGGTCTGAAAAGGGATTGCCTTCCATGTGGGAGTCACTGTCTGGGCAAAGGCATAAAGGCAGGACATGTGATTCCATGTATGGAGGAGAGCTGGTGAAAGACTCCAAATGGAAAGTGGAGATAGCCCCAGATTATGAAGGGTTTTAACTTCCAGGCTGAGGATCTTATATTTTTACCCTAAAGGCAAAAAGGAGCCTTTGAGGAGTTCTGAGAAGGGAAGGACACTCCCAGTCAGGTTTGTTTTTGTTTTGGGTTTGTTTCTTAGGAATATCAATGTGTCAGCTACATGGAGGATAGATAGAAGGGAAAGACGGCAAGCACAAAAACCAATTCAGGGGATCTTAGAATAGTCCAGGTGAAAAATATGAACTAAGTTATATGTTTTGTGAATGGAGAAGAGGGAGCAGATGGAAAAGATCATGCAAAGGTACCATTGAGAAAAATGGCAAATGAGAGGGGATGGGCTGGAGCATGGGGGAAGAAAGGAGGAGGAGCTGAGGAAGGTCAATCACTTTCCAAGATTGGAAACTGGGGGGTTGGTAGGATGATGGTGCATTCAATAGAAATTTACAAGTTTGAGATGGGAAAGGGAATAGATTCCATCCTGGACATCTGAATGTGATACTCCTATGGACCATCAAAGTGAGATGCCCAATAAGAAACTGGCAATGTAGGAATTTGAGTTCAGGACAGGGATAAGGTCTGGAGATCTCTTCCTCTGTGTATCCTTCTCTCTCTATGTTTCTGAGGTCTGTCTCTGTCTCTTTTTCTCTCTTTCTCATCTCTCTTCCTCTATCTCTCTGGGCATCTCTGATTCTCTGTCTCTCTTCCTCTCTCTCTGTCTTTCTCTTCCCCCCATTGTTCTGTCATTTCAGTTCTGATTCTGTGACCCCATTTGGGGTTTTATCGGTAAGGACTGTAGTGGTTTGCCATTTCCTTCTCTAGCTCATTTTACAGCTGAGGAAGAGTTAAGTGACTTGCCCAGAATTACACAGCTAATAAGTGTCTGAAGCTAGATTTGAACTTAGGAAGATGAGTCTCCTTGATTTAAGGCAGGGCCAGCTATATACTACACTACTTAGTTGTTTCTCTCTCTGTCTTTTTGACTATCTCTCTCTGTCTCACAGATATATACATATATACGTGTTTATATATATATACACACATATATGGAGACATATACATACACAGAGACATATGTGTATGTTATATATATATTTACACATATATACATATATAAATGTAACCCATTTGCATAGAGATAATAATTAAATCAGTAAGAGGTGAAAAAATGGACAAAGAGAAGAATACAGATAGAGGAGGGAAGAGATCCCAGGACAGATAATAAATAATAAAGATAGTTCATGCAAAGACAAAAAAAAATTAAAACTCTTTGTCCTTAATGAAGCTTACAATAAAATCCATACATTCCTTCATTAACATTACTTCACATCCCTTCTCCTCCTACACATTCCACTTTAGCGTCCTCTTTGTAGTTGTAGACTCAGTTATATGGTAGGTCTACTGGAATGCAGATCATGGTAATGAATCTTACATAACATATCTATATAAAATGTAATTATTGATATAATGACATCCTATAATATATTGTATTATATGTCGTACTATATAGTATCTTATATGTTTATGTGTTTTATATAAGGAGACCATTCCTACATTTTGGCAGATGGCCATAGTAACAGTGTTTTGCTGTTCTTTACATTGTATTTGCAATGTTTTACATTAAATTTTTTTTAAAGCAAAACAAGAACAGCAACAATAAAAACCCCTCTTATGATGTGTATTTTTTTCAATTCTTGTTTCACAGAGTAGTGGATTTGAAGACAAGGTTGATGTTATATTTAAGGAGTGATTTCACTGCAATATGATTTCCTTATGAATCTTTGAAGTCACTAGTACGAATGTTATTATCTCTCATTTTCCCTCAAAGAGAACAGTCTCAAAAAGTTAAGCAAATTGTCCAATTCATACTATTAAGCAATGACCTATCTGGACCAAGATCTGTCTTTAAATACAGTGTAGCCTCTAGCAAACCATACTGCCTCACCTAAGCTAAAATACCCGACTTTGGAAACATTTGGACTAGTAAATTTATGTGTTTTCCTTGAGGGAGCAGGAAATTGGGACAAATTGGCGATTGATATTTATCAAGAACTTCTTATGTGCTAAGTAATATACAGGCTAAGATTTGATAGCTTTAAAATTGGGGGAAGGGAATGATTAGTAAAATTAGGGAGACAAGTGGAGACAGACCCAGAACTCAGGAAGGGATAAAATCTGGCCATGCAGACTTTCAACCATATGGCTGATCCTAGGTTCAATCCACATTTGTTTGAGGGACTGGCATCCAAAAAGGAAGGAGAAGACAGTTCCTCCCTTCCAGTTAGTCTAATGAGGGAAGTGATAAGGAAACAAATATAAAATAAGCTATAACATAATAAAAATAGGAAATAATTAAAGAGGGTAGGTCCTAGAAATAAAAGAAGTTGAGAAAGTCTTCCTGGACAACATGGGATTTTAGTGGGACTTGAAGGAAACCAGTGAAGTCAATAGATAGAAATAAGGAGGGAAAGCATTACAGGAATGGGGGACAATCAGGGAAAATCCTTGGAGCCAAATGATAAAGTGTTTTGCTTAAGGAAAAGCCAGTAGACAAGTGTGAGATAGGAAGTAAGGCATCAGAAGATTTGAAAAGTGAGGACTGAAGGCCATAAGTTTTCAAGGGCTTTCAATGTTGAATAGAACATTTTATGAAATAGAACATTTATTTTATTGCCTATAGGCAATAGGGAGCCACTGGAGTTTATTGAGTATGGGAGTGACATGTTCAGATCTTCCCTTAAAAAAATTATTTTGGCGGCTGAATGGAATGGGAGACACTTTGCAGTAGCCTAAAAATTAATTGATCAGCTCTGATCTTTGTGGTGGCAGTAACAGAGGAAAAAAGGGGGCATATCTGGGAAGGATAATTCAGAGACAAAATCAATAAGTCTTAGCAACAGATTAGCTATGGCGAGTGAGAGATAATGAGGAATTGAGGATGACACGTTGGTTGTAAACTTGAGAAACTGAGAAGATGGTATTACCTTCAACAGTAGTATGGAAATTAGCACGAAGGAAAGATGTTTAGGGGAAAGTTAATGAGTTCCATTTTGAACATGTTGAGTTTAAAAACATCTAGTTCAAGATGTCTGGAGGATAAATGAAAAGATGAGATTGGGATCACAAGAGAAATTAGGGAAGAATAGGAAAATTTAAGAATCATCAACAGAGACATAAATCAATGGTTGCTGATTACCAAGTAAAGTACAGAAGGAAAAGAGGGCCTAAGGAAGAATCCTGTGACTCACCCATGGTTAGAAAGGGTGACATGGATAAGGATCCAGTGAAAAAGACTGAGAAGAGGCAGTCTGACAGGTAGGAAGGGAATCAGGAGAAAGAGATGTTCCAAAAACCTAGAGAAAGAGGATCTAATCAACGAGAATTCAAAGTCTCCAGCCTTGACCAAGAGTGAACCAAGGGAAATCATTGGAGCTGCAGTCAGTATTGAAAAGGATGGCCAGGGAAGCTGTGTCATTTATGGGGAGCTGATTTTCAGTGATTGCTAGAAGATGAAGGAACAAGAAAGGAAAAGATTTAGGATGAAGGGACGTGTATTGCCTGTGGAATAGGCATTCCAGAGGACCAGTGGAAAGGGTGGTCTGTTTTTGGTTGAGGCTTTAGTGTGGGAGTGTTAAGGAGGAGGAGAATAAGGAATTAAGAAGTAGGTGATGGGGAGTGGGGTTTGGATGATCTATAGACTCTAGGCAAGAAGCTGCCCAAGATGGTTCCTGTGAAAAATGTGTAGCACCTTCTGAGACATAAGAGATTGTAAGCTCCTTGAGAGTTTTTTCTTTGTATCCCCAGTGCTGAATATATATTAGATGCCTTAATTGCTTTCTCAATTGAATTAGATTGACCTTAGCTCCCACCTTCCCCCAAATATAGTTTCTATCATCCAATGTGGCTCTAAGCAGGAGGGAATTTGAAATGTGCCACACAGCATTTCTTTTTTTTTTTTTCTGGGAAAATCCCCCACTAAGGCTGCTATCTAGTTTTTACAGAGACACCCACAGTCCTTCCATTCTCCTCCTCCAATACAAATCACCTAATAGATCCCATCAAGGATGTCTAAGTATTATCATTTTTAGTGGCAGCAGCAATGTCAAGATGGAAACTTCCCAAAGGAAAGCTCTTCCTTCTATATAAGTCAGTTGTGAGGGGAACTCCATCCATTAGGACATTTTAAACAAATCTTTAAATGAACACTCACCCACTGGGGCTACCAACAGTTTGTGGAATTGTGGTATATTCCATAATCTTCTCTTTGTTCTTGGACAGTAGAAGACTGGACGTTTCCATTGTGGATTAAATTGCTAAATGGGCTGAAAAAAATAGGTCAACTTTTAGTTTTTAATTTTTTAGTTCTTAGTCCACTTTCTCCTAAATCATCATAGTCTTCTCTGCTATTGATTTTCCATAATAGGTAGCTAGACACACAGATAGCCTCTTTAACACAGAAAGCCTTTTAAGTTGTTGATTCCCCAGAGAAAAAGTGAATTTTTCTGTTATTTATATTTAATTGTGCTGACTAATTAGTTTGTTACCAGTTAATCTCAAACTACATTGCAAACCTCTTGGTATCTGTGGCCCTTTCAAGTGCTCCCCAGATTCCTTTTTCTTTCCTTTCGAAATCCTCTGATTTGAATTTTAAAAAATCAAATTCACGGTGTTAGAGTTTATAGATGGACTTTACAGATTAACCATTTTAACTCCTTCATTTTGCAGACTGGTAAACTGAGACCCTAAACAAAGGAGCAGAGGATGAGGAACTTAAAATCAGGAAAGCCTGGATTCAAACCCATGATATTTACTAGCTGTGTGATAGATAAGTCAATTATCTTTCTATGTCTCATTTTTTCCTCATCTACAAAGCACAGTAGTTGGATTCAGGGATATGTTAGGTTCCTTCTAGCTTTAAATCTTGGATCCTGAGTTGGAGCCAAATTCAAACCTGTTCTCTACATCCCAGTCCAGTTCACTTTCCTCTGTAATATGCTGCCTCTCTCACAAAGAAATCTCCCTGCGTTACCTTCCTTTCCCCCGGTATCTCTGAGCCTGCCCTCGTTCTTTCCTCAACAGACTCCTCTGGAGGATCCCAGACTCTCTCTACCTACCCTGACTCACCTGCAAGAACTAGATGCATCCAATCTATGGTGCAACCTGGGACCTGCCTCTGGATCCAGAAGTGGTTTAGGGGACGTTTTGTCATCTTTGCTTCCTTGTGGGTAGCATGTGGGTGGGGAGTGTGTATGTGAAGCCCTGAGTGAGAGAGAAATGGCTAAGTGATAAGAGAGGAAGCCTGCTAAGAAGCAGAGCCTCCCTGTGCTTGTTAGAAGGTAACTGGCTGCTTAACTGGAATGGAAACAGAGAGTCAGCCACAGGAAGCATCAGTCCCAAAGTGCTGAGGTAGCAAGGGGCACAGGAAGTGCTGATCGGTGTTTAATATGGTAGAAGAACAAATATTTTCAGTGCTTATTCTGTACTTAGCACCTACCATTTATCCTGTAGCGTGTGATCAGTTCCTTTTGAGTAAGGAGGGGTGGGAATGAACCACTCTGGATTCTTAGCCTGGGAAGGTGCATTATTCTTGGATTTCTGAAATGAGTTAACTCACAATTGGATTTCTCTTTTCTCAGGAATCAGTAAGATGGCAGAATTCTCACAGGTTATTTTGTCTACCTACTTTCTTCCATAAATAACTGGCCCCTTCTTTCTTCACATTTACATAACTCTCCTGGTAGAATGTAAGCTCTTGCGGGTTTTATTTTTGTATCTCCCACATAGAGCTTAATCCTGTGTTTCATAAATGCTTATCGATTGATACTTGCTAAAGGACAAGGGATTTCTCCTGTTCTTAAGAGTTGAAAGTATATGACACATACTGCGTCATATTGACGCAGGCCTTACAAACCTGAAAGTCCGAAAATTTTTTCCATTGCATCTGATTTAAATGAAAACTCCTCTATCTGGCTAACTTTATCAACATTTTTTCAAGGTGGTGACCCAAGGTAACTTGCCATTTCTCTTGATAACATGATCACTTTTGCCTTTGTTTCTTTCCTTCCTATTCCTAAAACAATTTAAAACCTTCTTGCTCTGTCCCCTATGCTCACTTCCAGTAATCATTTTTATACGCCAACCTACAAGAAATATTGTATAGTGGATAATGAGCTGACTCTGAAGTCAGAAAGATGTGGGTCTAATGCATCCTGGCTGTATGACCACCGGGATTTACAGTTATAAATTGTAGAGAAGTTGCCTATCATTGTTAAAGGGAGTTTTTCTCACCCATAAAGTCTCCAATGTCATAGTCCTTATCTCTTATTTGATAACCTATTTCCTTTTTTTAATTAAAGCTTTTTATTTACAAAACATATGCATGAGTAATTTTTCAACATTGACCCTTGAAAGCCTTCTGTTCCAAATTATCCCTTCCTTCTCCCTCGCCCCTCCCTCAGAAGTCCAATACATGTTAAATATGTTAAAATATATGTTATATCTAATGTATATAGACATATTTATACAGTTGATAACCTATTTCCTTAGAAGAGCACCTTCATACTCTGAAGACTCCTAAGGAAAAACTCTAAATGTACTTGAGGTATTTATTTAGATCCACTTCACTCCAACCTCTCTCCTTCCCCAATGGGAAAGATCCTGGGATAGAGAGAGCAGGTGGAAGTGGAAATGTTTGGAACTGGTACTAAATTTCACCATTTTCAGAGAGAATGGACATCTTGCTTCCTGGAGCAAGATCCTAATGCCTTCCTTTCACCCATCCTCCAAGACCCCTTTCCCTTTCCAGAGAAATTCATGCCATAAATCTTCCATTTATAAACTCACCCCTCAATTATTACATATCCTCCCTTCCATAGAGAGTTAATCTGCTGCCAATTTCAGTTCCACAAATCCCTTTAACTCTCTCACTGTCCCATTTTGACAGTGACTCCTTGATTCTAACCACCCCATCCATTTTCTCACTCCCCATGCAGCCATCTTACCCAGTGGAAAGCAGAAAGGGAAGGTGAGCTTTCAATTCCATTCATCCACCAGACCAGTCCTGAGTCACAAGCTGTCCCTTGCTTGACTTCTTCCTCTGACCTGTCTTTCATCTGGAGTTCTAGCATCTCAAAAGGGAAACCCCCCCAAATACCGGGATGGCTGGAACAGCTGGGAGGAAACTTGAAGGAAGAGAGAGGCTACTTTAGCACAGGCTTGAGCTCGAGCCTATCAAGAGAGGTTACAGTGAAGGAGAAAGGAACATGGGAGTAGGATTGGAATAGAACACAAAGACCATTCACTGCACTGCATCCTTCTTACTTAAGAATTATGGCTGTCGTGGGGTTATTTTTAAGACTTTCCTGGGCGTGGGGTATCTGTGTGTGGGTGTGAATCTTTCAGAGGTTTGTCCCTCGTACCAGTGTTCTTACCTCCTATCTGCCTGCTCCCACCATTCTAATCAGACCAATCGTTACCTTCTCCATTTTAATTATTTTTCCTCTTTAGGAGCTCTTTTTCCTCTTCACTTGTGCACATATCCCACTGTTTCTTGTGTCATCCTCAACTAGATTGGAGGCATTCATTTTCTTATTTCTCAGGTCTCACTGTGGTTACAGATAGTAGATGAGAGAGACCATGGCATCATAGATAGGATGCTGACCTTGGCTTCAGAAAGATGCTAGTTTAAATTCTCTTTGTGACACTTTCTGATTATACGAGCAAATTAGCTGAATTTTCTGAGTCTCAGTTTTTTCATCTGTAAAATGGGATTAAAATTACTTCATAAAATGTTTCCACGTATCAATTGAGGAAATATAAATCAAATGCTTTGCAAACTTTAATATATATAAATGATATATGTATATATAAAATATACAATATACACAAAATATAATTTGTATATAAGGCTATGAAAATATAAATTGTTAATAAGTAAAACTGCTATATAAATGTTAGCAATTAATAGTTTCCATCCTCCTTCCTCTTCTCCCACACATTTCAAAACTAAATGGTAAAACATCCCCAGAACAGGGTGGACAGATGCTGAAATTCCAGCAGTTAAAGCTACTATGAGTGTGTCTGTCCTGTCTTCTTTCACTTCCTCCTCCTCCAATATAGACATATTCCATTTAGTATCGTTAATTGGCTCTGTGAAGATGACTTTTTTTTTGACAGGATGATGTTACAATTCAAAGTTGTAATTGGGTGATTAGTCAATCTACAATCCAGGAGTTTTGCAACGTTATGGTAAGATAATTATGGTAAGATAGAATGTATTAAATACTTTATTGCAAAAGATGTTTATTGGGCCATCATTTTATGGGGCACAATTTCTTTTCCTATCCACTCCCATCCCCACTCAAATTCAGACAGCTGTTAGCAGAAACAATGGTATGAAATTCTTATTCATAACAATAAGGAAAAATCACTATTTTCTGGAAGGCAGGAGATAATATAATCATGGGATTTAGAGCTGGAAAAGAGCTTCAAGATTATCTACTTTAATACATGCATTTTACTCATGATAAAACAGCAATAAAGCCTTGACTCCAAATTCAGGGTTTTTTCCTTTGCACCATGTATATATCTCAAGATGTTCTTCCTTAGGCTAATAGTTCACTCTTTCTATCTTCCTCCTCCTCCTTCCCTTCTTCCTTCTCCTCCTCCTCTTCCTCTTCCTTCTCTTCCTCCTCCTCCTATTCTTCTTACTCTCATGCTATTTTTCCCTCTGTATACTTGTCAGTGCCCTCCTCCATCTAGCAGGAGTTGTGGGATTTAGGAGAAACTCTACTGATGAACCAGCCAAGTTCATTTATGCGCTGGCATATTTATTTTTATAGATTCTGTGGGTGCTGCCTTCTCCAATAAATATAAAAGGAAAAGTTCAGAACCAGGAGAACTGGATGCTCTAGCTCTGATACTTGCTGGCTCTGTAACCTTGGTGAAGGTCTTTGAGTCTCTCTGAGTCATAGTGTTTTCACCTGTGAGGTGAAAATAATAATTCTCACCTTTCCAAGTGCTTTAAGACCTATAGAAATGTGAATTGTGGCTGGACTATCACTACAGCTAGCTTTGAGAATACACTGACAGAACCACTCCAGCTGGCTGTGAGAAATAATTCATTTGGATTCTTAATCTGTTCACCTGGAATTAATCATTTTAATATGATTCCAGGCAGTGACTATAGGTTCTGTATATAAGATCCCAGAGCTATGAGCTGAAGATTCTAAGTTCAAGTACTTAATCATTGGAAGCTAACTAAAGGTTCTCCACCCGTTTTTTTCCCTTGTCATGGTAACCAAGTCCAGTGTACTGGAGGTGACTAAACTACACAGAAAGTCCTCCAATTTATTTTATGTATCTTTAGACTATTTTTTCTTGTATAACATGAACAAGAGACCACATCAAGATCACCTTGTGAGTGGAGACATTCCTTGCTTCACCCAATTTGTGATGCTGCTGATAAATAATTTTTGCTTATTTTAGCTTATGTGATATATATATATATATATATATATATATATATATATATATATATACATATATATATATACACACACACACACACACAATATACTCAAGCCAACGAGATTTTATAATTTACCATACTTCTTTTGCATATTTGGTAATCAAATTCTAAAAATACAAGATCCTGGAAGAAGGGAGCATCTCAGATCATGGGGAAGATCTGAAGTTCACTTCATTAGAGGGAACCATTGAGCTTTTCAATAAAGTGTCATTGACTCAGAGCTCTGACTCAGTCTCTTTTATTGTGATTTGGACAATTTTAATGCCCACGTGGCCGTTGAACGCCTTTCAAATGAATGACCTATAATTAAGCTATAAACTCCAATTACAGGAGATTAAAATTGCCTGGTTTACAAGGCTTTACATACAGAGAGCATTTAATACATATTGATTTCATTGTGACTCTTCCTTCTGACTCATTTTTTTCTTTCCACTTCTAAGTATTATAACTTTGCTTATTGGAACTTGTTTCTGGTTTCTGAGAGCTATTACTTTGCCTCTCTGAAACTGGAGAACTCAGGTTCAGGCAGAGGGGGGAAAAAGTTTGGTCAATTGTGTCCTATTGGGCAAATTTTTTCAAATCCAATGGGCCTTCCTTTCCTTATCTATAAAATGTGTGGTTTAAAAGAGATGATTTCTAAGATTACAATTCTAATCTTTAGATAAGGTATTACAATGAAACAGAGAAATGGGATGTCATCCAGACAAATGATTTATTTAATAAAAATTAGTTTTTGCAAAAATAAATCAGGGGGAAAAGCTCTCTATAGGCAAGAACACACACACACACACACACACACACACACACACACACACACACAGAGTGAGACATCTCATTTCTCATTGTCGAAGGGGATTGGAAGACACCAAAGTGGGAGGGAGAAGGGGTACTTTTATGACATTTCCTTAAGTCTGATGACCTTTGAATGGGGGTGTAATCTTGTAATATCTCCAAAATAGGTGACCTAAAAAAACCTGAAACTTAGCTTCACAAAATAGTAGAGAAGAGCAAAGTGGAGTCACCGATGGTATTTTTTTTTAAGGTAACAAAGAAAAATTTGGTAAATCTTAAAGTACCATTTAAATGGGCTATTGTTTTATCATCATTCTTTTAATCAAATGTTTATTAAGCACTTATGTTTCAGATGCTGTGTTAGGTACTGGATTATCCAAAGCTTTGCTTATGAGAAATTTTTTTCTTGCCCTGCTCTCCGAAAATAACCTGTAGTCCTTCTTTTAGGTGTTTTGCTAGTAAGAATCACACATAAAAGCATATATGGGATAAAAATAGCAAAAAGCACAACATTACAAAGTTTAGAAAGATTTCTGTGGTAAGACCTGAGTTTCAGAATTATACATTCTCTTTCTAAGGCCTGTTATAACTTAAAATCTTATGATTTGGTTTGGCAAAACTATATTTAGTTTAACTCTTCTTGAGTTTCTTTCCTTAGCTGCAGTTGTAGGATTTCCAGGATTGTAGTAGGCACCTCCTTTTTGTCCTCCTCTGCATCCCTCCCACCAGATGAATTCTCCTAGCCTTCTGCTCTGTAAAAAATTTTCTAGTCATCCTCTTTTGCATTAGGCCCTGTGAGTCTTGGTTAGGAAAAGATTTTGTCTTTTGTCCTTCTCTACCTTCTAAATATGTCTTCTCCCAGGTTTCAATATTGGCAAATACTTCCTTTGACCTCTGGAGATCTCAAAGATCTTCTGGAAACACATTTTTCCCCCTCTCCCTTTCTCTTTCTTGTCCTCTCCCTCTCCTCCTCTCTCTCTTTGTCTCCATCTTTCTATCTTTTTCCTTCTCCTCTCTCTCTCTCTCTCTTTCTCTCCTCTTTCTCTCCTCTCTCTCTCTTTCTTTCTCTCTCTCTCTCTCTCTCTCTCTCTCTCTCTCTCTCTCTCTCTTTCTCTCTCTTTCTCTGTCTGTCTGTCTCTCTCCTCTCTGTCTCTCTGTCTCTGTCTCTGTCTCTGTCTCTGTCTCTGTCTATCTGCTTATAGGCACATGTAGATACAAGCATGAGTTTCTTCCCAGTGTATTGATGAGTGAGATAGGATCCCTTCTCAAAGACTCTACATAGGGATGAAATTGCAAGGATGAGCCAAAAGAGAATATGTAGAGATGGGCCTGCACCCTGGCTCTTTCCAGTGAGTCACTTGTGCTCTCGCCTCTCATTAAAGGTGTGTACCAAAGCAAAGGATCTTAGTTGGTTTCTTGATATCTGATTCTCTTTCTCTCCTTCCTCCCTTCCTCCTTCCATCCTTCTCTTCCTCCTTCTTTCCCTCTCTCTCTCTCTCTCCTCTCTCTCTCTCTCTCTCTCTCTCTTTCTCTCTCTTTTTCTGTTATATTTGGGAGAAGGAGGACTTGGCAAGATATTGTACCAAAGAGGATTGATGACACAGGAAGATCCTTCCATTCTATTTACCATAAGAAATAAGACTCCCTCCATAACACTAGTGGTCTAATGAAGAACTGACATTGGCTATGTCTGAACATAAAGGCTATTTTGAAAAAGAGCTGACCCTCTTTTCTTCTTATGGCCTATGAAGTGGGAGAACCCTGGAGATCATCTAGTCCAACCCCTCATTTTTCCTAGTAAATAATATCTGTCATTTTAAAACATTAAAATTACTTCCTAATAGACCACTCCTATTCCTATGCTAGCAATGTGCTAACAAACTGCAGCCTTCCTATAGAAATGAAAACTCTTTATATCATTTTTCAAGATAAGGTCCAAATGGATACCTGACTGAGATAATAAAGAGTGATATTTCAAAAAAGTTTAAAGAACATAGAATATGTAACTTATTAGTCTTTATGGACAAGCAAATAATTTATAAATAAACAAGAAATAGAGAGCAATGTGAGGTGTAAAATGGAAAATTTTGATTAAAAATTAAATTTAATTTAATTTAAAAAAGTTTTGCCCAAATAAAACAAATGTAGCCAAGATCAGAAGAATGCAGAAAATTGGGGGGAAAATTTTATAGACTTTCTCAGATAAAGGTCTCATATCTCAAATTTATAAAGAACTTTGTCAAATCCAAAAGAATATGAGTCATTCCCCAATGATTTATGATTGATAAACAGTCAAAGGATAGGAACAGACAGTTTTCTGGTGAAGAAATAAAACATTTATGGTCATACGAAAATAATCTAAATCATTATTGATTAGAGAAGTGCAAATTAAAACAACCATGAGACATCATTTTACACCTATCAGATTGATTAATGAACTTTTTTCCCCTTAGAGTACAACATTTGTAGATCCGATCAAGGCCTTTGGTATTGTCAGTTGTGAGGGCTTATGGAAAATTATGTCAAAATTTGTTTTCTCAGAAAAGATCATCAGTATCCCATGTCAATTTCATGATGACATGCTTGCCTGGGTTCTGGACAATGGACAAAGCTCTCACACTTGCCCAGTCACCAACGGAGTGAAACAAGGCTATATGCTTGCATCCTTGCTTTTTAGCCATGTTGTCAAACACTTCAATGAAGATGAACATGATGTCAAGGTCAGCTATTGTGGCAAATGGCAATTTCTTCAACTTGAAGAGGCTACAAGCCAAAACCAAAGTGTTGGTGCATGATTTTTTGTTTGCAGATGATTGTGCACTCAATGCAGCCTCTGAAGCAGAGATGCAATATGTGGATTGATTCTCTGCTGCTCATGCTAATTTTGACTTCACAATTAATACCAAGAAAACACAGGTCTCCATCAGGTAAATCATCTGTATGTGAAACCATCAGTTACAGCATATGGAGAAGGTTTAAATGATGTGAATAAGTTCACTTATTTTCACTTACTTTTCTAATGCAAAAGAGAGAGACACAGAGAGAGAGAGAGACAGAGAGAGAGAGACAGACAGATAGACAGAGACAGAGACAGAGAGAGACAGAGAGATTTTTTCTTTTTTATAATGTGAAGCAATATTCTGGAAAGTTTTTCTAAGGCTAGTGAAGAACTGAAAGAGTCCTGCGTGCGTTTTTTATCTGTTTCTGTTTAAAAATCCAACATTTCTCTGCTTCATAGGTGTTCTGCATTTGAGGTGTAATGAAATCTTTGCAGGGATGCAATATATGGATTGATTCTCTGCTGCTCGTGCTAATTTTGACCTAACAATCAACATCCAGAAAACACAGGCACTCCATCAGCCAGCACCACTTCATCCATATGTTACAGCAGATGGAGAAGGTTTAAATGATGTGAATAAGTTCACTTACCTTGGCAATGTACTTTCCAGGGATGTCCACATTGATAATGATGTTGAAACATACCTTGCCAGACCTAGGTATCCCCTCTAAAATAATTAATGTTCAGACAGTCTCCAATACAAGAAAAGGTTTGTTTTAATGAGATTGATGCAATCTGTGGGTGGGTCAAGCTCCCAGAATGAGTCAACAGCCAAGCAAAGCAAGACAAGGATTTTTATAAAGTAAATGGTGCTTTTTAGAGTAAATGGTGCTGATTACACCAAGATATGTAAATCTTGAGGTTTTAGAGGAGTTTGCTAACATTGGGAGGTCCTGTAGCCTTGGCGAAATGTGTATGGGGTTACCCCCCAAAAATCTGAGGGGCTTTTACCATTTAGGAGGGTAATAATATATGGTAATGGTATTATAATTAGCCTTCGTCAAAAGTTCACTCAAAGGACAGAAAGGAAGGAGAGTACACAGAAGCTGTGTCAGGGAAAAGATTTAATTTGTGATTTATTGTCCTGATCTATATCTTGCTGTTGGTTTCTTATTGGTTGGTTTCTATGGCATATCTAGACGTGATGGATGGTGGAATCATAGGTTAGATACACCTGTACCTGTACCTGCCAATTAGTGATTGAGGAGTTCTGTGGGGTGTGCTCTAGGGAGGGAGCAGGTCTGGGCTGCAGCAACATTCAGAATCCCATCGCGTAGAAGTTCTTTGAGCCCAGAATGTCACCTTGGCCCCAGCAACTCTCCAGGAATGCCAGAGATGGCTACAATAAATTTTGGGGTCCCCCAGGTACTGGATCCGCCCAAAGCATCTTGATCTTATTTTGGTCCCCTTGTATTTTAACTTCACCCACATTTTGTTGAATGTTTATATTTACATCTCAATCTACTTGGCTTTCAAGTGGCCTTTTTGGCGAAATTGTTTAACTGTTCATGTATAGTTTGTGTGTGGGTCGTCACATTCAGCTGTTTTTCTGTTAAGTTCAACTCTTTGTGATCCCATTAGGGTTTTCTTGGAAAAGACAGTGGTTTTCCATTTCTATTTCTAGCTCATTTGACAGATGAGGAAATTGAGGCAGAGTTAAGTGACTTATCCAGGGTCACACAATGAGTAAGAGTCTGAGGCCAGATTTGAACTCAGGAAGATGGTGCCTAATATATGTTTGTTGATAGATTATCTCTGCTTTCCCTATCCTATGGGGCCAAGGCAATACACAGAATTAGTTTTAATTCTAGTTCCCCATGTTTTATATTTTTGTTGGATTTTGTTGGGTTTTTTATTCTGTTCCTTATCACCTTCTCCCAAATCATTTCAGACCACAAATGTAACTTGCTTTAAGCAAGATTTATATTTGGAGTTGGATTTACAAAAGATAAATTAAAGGAGAAAATGTCCATTGCATTAAGATTTCTTTAAAGCATGACCTCATTTAAAAATTTTGGTTTGCATATGGTTTTTCAGGGACATGATACTATACACTCACTACCAAACTACTTTATACTCTTGAGCTACAGTTTCTTCATCTCTAAGATGACCCTCAAGTTCCTTTCTGGCTCTAAATTTGGATCCTAGGATGACAATGTATACCTGTTGTGTAAAACATAGTGCACCTGTTTTACATAATTGTGCTTCATAAATGACTTGAGTCTTGGGGGCAGACGATGGAAGGGGAGAGAGTATGGCGTAAGTGTCTGGAGGATCTGATTCCCTCTATTCATTATTTACAGTTTATCTTGTATAGCTATTATTTGCACATAGTTGTTTGCATGTTGTATCCCCCATTAGATTATGAGTTACATGGGGACAGAGGGACCATCTCCAGTTATTCTATGTGTGGCTACTGGATCCAGATGGCTTTGGAAGAGAACGTGAAGCTGGTGACCTTGCATAGCCCTCCTTCACTTAAATCTGATTCACTTGAATATCATGACATCATCTCCCTGAAGTTTTGGTTCTCTTTGAGAACAAAGAATAAATAACAATAACCTTGAGGGCAAAGACTGTCTACTAAATATTTATTCACTATAAATAAATGTAGTAATAAATGCTTATTCATTAACTTCCATGTAGTTCCTTGTTTAACTGGGGCACTTAGCAAATACTGGTTCCTGATAAGCCAGTGAGGAGACCACATCTAGTTCCAGTGCAATTGAGGATTTTTTTCCCCAATCATATTCTTTCTCTCTCCTCTAGAAAGATTTGGATAACCATCCATTTTTACACAGGGGAAATCACAGCAGCATATTAAATGTTTTTGATATCTCTCTTCTAATTTCAGGGAGTGATGGAGGAGCTAAATCTAGAAACCAGGAGACCTGACTTCCTGGGTTTTCAAACTCAAGAAGACTTAACTGAATTCCACCCCCCTCTATCATGCCAGGGACTAAGGAAATTGATTTATTCATTTGTTGTGGGTTTTTTTTTTTCAGGAGCACTCAGATATCCAATCTTAATTGATTACCTGTTGCCTGCCTAGTGAATAAAATTTGAACTCCTTACCCTGGAATTTAAAGCCCTCTATAATACACTTTACTGGAAATTCTTCTCAGAGTTTACTTTGTGTCATTCTTACATTTCCCATTCCTCCTTTTCATTCGAATTGAATGCCCAAGTTTTAGATTTGTTTTATTCTTTACATTTGAATTCCAATGCCCAACACAATATTTTATATATAGTAAGCAGTGAATAAATGGTTGTTGAGTGATACCCGTATCTCTGGATGTAATCTAACATCTAGAACACAGTAGATATTTAATAAATGTTGGAATTGAATGCAAGTTGGCTGTTGGACCCTGTTTGCAGATCTGACCCAGAAATTTAATCCTTACCACTTAGGTCTGATTCTAAAAGAAGCAAGAACCTTGGAGCAGAGTGCTGTTTAAACCTATAGCTCTCACCCTGGATCTGAGAGTAGAGAGCCTTAATACATTCTGTGATTCAGCTCACTTCACTCCTCTCATGTGGCCTAGCCACTCTTTAAGAGGGGCTCAAGAGGACTGATTAATTATCAGTTCTTTGTTAATATTACCTCAAATTAGAAAACAAAACAAAAACCAACTCAAACCAACCACCCTTCACCAGAGTTCCTTGAGTACCTTGAAATAGAAGTCAGAAAGCACAGGATATTGTCCCTGCACCCCCATGCAATGTGATGAAAGGATATAGGATGAAAAACTCACAGAGAACACACGACAGAGGGGAGAAATAGTATTAGGATGAAAGAGAGAATTACAAAGATAATTCCCGAAGAAAAAAGGGACACAAATTCCTGAAATACCCAGAGATCAGGGATACAAGGCCTATCTCAAGCCTTTTGACTTCTCAAATTAGGAAGATGGAAAGACCCTACCCTTCTCCACATATATAGTACTCTACCCATTTCAGTATGAGAACGAGAGATGGAAACAGTCTCACAAGAATCATTGGTTGGTCCAAAGCCCATCCCATAATTATCATCTCAGACATGACTCAGAAAACAAATAGGCTCACTTCTGACACAACTGGACACCAGAGATACCACAGAAAGAAATGGTGACATTTTAATTTATCTTTATTTATAACAGGATTAAAAAATATTTTGCACAAAAAAAAGACTTGATGGCCTTTCCTCATCTAGTGGAAACATTAATTGACAGAAGGACAAAGGTAGGTATATATTTAGCAATGATATCTAGTGAAGTTTCTCAAACTTTGCTAGAGAGTAAGGCAGTGGATTGCTTGGGGAGGGGTATCTATGATTTTAAAAAAAATGACAACATAGGAAGGCCTGTCTAAAAGCCTGGAGGAGTGATGTCTGGGATTTGGGGGTGAGGGTAGAGAAAAGGCAACAGAAGACAGGTGAGGAAACCATATGCAGTTTGACTGCCAAGAGTTAGATTTTAGCCAGGCCCCCAAATATTTGCTAAATGCAAGTGTTTCTGGGATCAGGAAAGAAGACCGGAGAGAGAGAAACTTTAATTCCTGATTCTTACCCAGGCTGTTCCTTATCTGGGCTGGCTTTCCTATTTAAATAAATTTCTAAAAGACAAGCGGGTTCCTGCAGGACTGAGGATTAAAAGCTTTTTGTTTTGGGGGAATCTTTTACCACACTGACTGAAGAAATGGCAATCCAATAATATTGAATCAGCTTGGCACTTTGATATCTCAGAAACATATGTGGGAGTGGGTGGAGTTTCTGCCCCTGTAGGAGGGCTTACTAAAAGGCACTAGGAGACTAAAGAAAAGGATATATTCATGGAAATATATAAGTACCAGGCTATGAGAAAACCCTTAACTGCTGCAAGAACTGCAAGATAAAGGGTTGAGATTGAATAAAGAGAAAGCAGTATTTCCCAGGCTGCCTGTTGCTCATATTTTTCAGGAGGAAAAGTGGAGTTTGGAGAATCCTGCCAACTTAGAGCCCAACTGGGGAGAAATTTTGATTCCACTGAAGCCTCTTTGGATTTAGAGGCAGAAAGGTGAGATTTGGGTCGAGGAGTGGCCGCTAAGATACACTGAAGCAGCTAAAAGTCTTCCCATCATCAATAGGGGTCATAGCCTATAAAACTGAGCCATTGCAAACAGAGCATCTTAGAGAAAGGAATAGGGACAAGAGGCTTGCCCAAATCTGCCTCTTCCAGAACAGGTTCCCTCTTAACGGAGATCTAGGTTTAGGATTTCTAGATGTTATCTGGGTCAGTTGCAAGACTTGTATTGTTCTTCAAAACCAGCTCCTTGCTTAGAAGGCTTATTGGGAAATGTGGACTTCTCTCCAAGTAATAGCAAAAAAAAAAAATTTTTTAAGGCAGTGAGAAGATAGATACACTTGGAACATAAGAGAAAGGGGAAGCTGGGAAGCTGCTGTGCTTTTGAAGAGAATAGGTCCTCTCATGTGAAGGTGAGTTGCCTAAGAAGGTCCAAGGAATAGAAATAAAATACTGGTAAATGAAACAATGAACAAAACCTGAATAATTCTGGACTATGGTTTAAAAAGGTGCAAGTCAGCCGACTCCACAGCAGGGAGGGAAAGGAAAAACCAATTAAAAAATCCTCAAAACCACCAGCAGCAGCAATGTGGCCTTGGAGGGGATTCTTCTTTTCCATATTACTTCCCAAATAAAAAGGGTCTAAGAAAACATATGCACTTGGTAAACTTGGTTTCCCCCCCTACTCTCTCCAAATGCATCTACTTTAATCAGCCCCCAATGGTAGTCCCCAGTCCCTCCCTCCACTCTCTGTCCCCAGACCTAAGCAAGGGAGAGCCACATATCAGAAGCTGCTGAGCTTTGGTAACAATGTAAAAAAACAAATGAAATTATTTGAGCCATCAATAGTGGAAATCGAGAAAGCAAAGGCTATTTGGTTTGGGGAGATGCAAATGTGAAGCTACCCATTTACTGGGAAGGGGTTGTTCCAAAGACTATGGAAATGTACTCTGCTCGACTTCAGGAGACAGCCATACCTTAAGTGGAGACACATTGAGGACGGTATAGTTAGAAGTGGACGTGGGGTTTTTATTCTCAGTGTACAGCAGCATTGGTTTCTGTTCCACTGCAGAAAGCATTATGGGTTTCCCCCCAAATTTAAATAAAATTATCATTTTTCTTTTCTTTCAAAAAATCTTTTTTAGTCTTCTCATCTCAGTGAACTGTCTCGTTTAAGTTTTAATGTTCCCAGAAGTGTTGACAGTTCATTCTATCTCCCCCCCAAAAAAAAACCATATAAATACATGCAAAACATGGTACATAGAGGTTAAATATTATTAGACTGCAGGTACAGACTGGGTACACAGTTAAGCAGAACTGCAGAGCATCGCCACACACGCCAGGATACATATTGCTTTGAAACCACCATTTACTTTTTAAGTCATGCATACCACAAATACTTAAGTCTTTTGTTTTGTTTTTTCCTTTTTATACAAAAATACCAGCACTTGCTATGAGTTACTGGGGAAACAAAAGAAACTCAAAACTCCTATTTGTGGACTGCTCGCAAAAGATCTAAGAATTAGATTCATTGGCACACATATATTTATATACAGATACATATATACATATAGATATGGAAAATGTTTGACAAGGCCAATTTAGTCATGGGAGGGTGACTGAACTCATCTTGGTATATCTTCCTTTTGGATTAAAACCAGAAATGATGTGGTAGAACTGACAAAGGGCAAAATTAAGAAAGGGATGGGAAAATGTTAAAAGTAAAAGGATTTGGCCCACTGAAAGGGAAAGAAGCTTGGAGTTATTGAAGGATGTTTACAGGTGACCTCTTTTTTCCAAAAGGATGACCCATTAGAAATAGTAGGGGGTGGGGGTGGGACCAAGGATATTCCTGAATGCAGCCACTGACTGGCTCAACTATGGGGGAAGAGGAAAAGATTCATCTAGGAGGACTCATGGCACGTGTAAGCTCCACTCCCCAAGGCCTTTTCTAGGTTTTAGTGGTTTGAAATTCTACTGTATAAGCTTTCCTTTCCAGGACTTGGGGAAGGGGGAAGAGAGGAGAAGTAAAAAACTGAAAAAGGTTGAATTTAAAACCTCAATTGAATTAAAAGGAGTCCACCAGGTTCCCCCCACCCAAGGGGTTCTGAGGTGAATCTCCCATTCCTAAGTGAGGGAGAGGGGAATAGCTCCTCAGCCATATTGTCCAGAGGACTGGAGGAGTTCTGTTCAGACAGTTCCCCAAGACTTCCAACCATGACAAGAACCAACTTGTGTTTTTCCCATTTGGGATAAATCCTTCCTTCTTCATTGAACATGAAATCTTTCTGGGGGGGGCATTTAGATCCTCATGTAAAAAAAATCCTATGTTCTATGTATTAATATTAAACACTCATGAAAACAAAAAGTAAAAATACTGCAGAAATTGCCAACTTTAAAAGAGATCAGCCCAGTAGACTAGAAGAAAGGTTGTTTTTGGTACCAATCTGCCAGTTGCTTTCAAGAAAACAAAAGCCAACAAGAGGCTCCTAATTTCTGAAAACCCAGAGCTGAGAGGAAATGGAAATCTGACTACATGAAGAGATAATTCCATTTTCTGACAATTTCTTGCTAAATGTTTTCCCTTTCCATTAGCAGACTAACGACTCTCCTTATCCATTATGTCCTGTCTAGAGAGAAATCCCTTACCACCCTATGCTATCCACTTGAAATCTAAAGCACTGTTTTATTTTTATTTTTTTTTTTGGGGGGGGAGGGAAGAGAAGAAATTTTCTTAAATAACTTAAGCCATATTTATCTGTTGCCAGTTGTTTCACTGAAACTAGAAAACAATTTTACATAAAAAAGTATGCACATAAACACTTAAAACTTCTTACTCAACCAGCCATATAATTTACATAAAAACATCTCCATAACCCAATTAATTTTATTTTTTCTTAAGTACAAAGATGGCTATTTGGAGAAAGGAAAAGGTTTATTGGCTTTGAGAAGCAAAGACATACTAAGTCACTGTCACATCCAACAGCTAGTTTGCATGAACTCTTTAGCTGGGCTACATGACAGCAATTTGATTTTTAATCCTTTTAAATAAAATACATATGGCTGACTCAAAAATATGAGTTTCTGATCAAAAGAAAACTATTTTTGCATATTTATATAGTCTCTCTCTTCTATGGAAACTAGAACACAAAAATCCTTTGATTTTAAAAAGTAGACAAGGCTCTCATGATTGCCCTGCCAGGCACCTATTAGTCTCTTTAGGGAGTAAATATGGAAAAGTAGCCTCCAAAGTTGTTTTTAAATATATCTGAGGTAATAAAGATTTGATTTAACTATCAGTTTCTCTTAAATATGCACACACATAGATGTGAGCTTCTAATATCACCTTGGGTGAATTGACCTTTTTTCTACTTCCACCCCCCCAAAAAGTATTTAATATAAGAAAAATGATCATTGAAGCATACAACCTTTGAAAACCAAACCAAATTTTTTTTATTTCTTTGGCTGATGGATTATATAGTGTTGGGGAATGTGGTCATGAGTAAGTAATGATTTCCATATTTTTCCCAAGTTAGATAGCTCAAGTGGAAAGTGGCAGAGAGGTGCTCTGGAGGAAGGGCTGGAACAGGAAGATCCTCTCCTCACAATTGGAAAAGCATTTGGTGATTTGGATTCTTGGCAATTTGGCAGTTTCTTAGAGCTTCGAGGTTCCCTCCCTTCTTCTGTCCCTTTTTCTTGGTGGGGTTTCCATCATCCAATAGAGATGGAAAGTGGCAAGTATGAGTGATAGGTCTGACCCTATATACAGAAAAGTATCAGTCAATGCAAAAGGGTAAAAATAGAGCTCTCAGAAAGCACAGCTCCATCTCATCCTTTAAGGAACGCATAAAAAAATCTCTCAGCAAAGTCCCCAAGTCCTGATTTCCAGGCCAGAAGGGGAGACTTCTGGCAGTGTTGAGGGCAGGAGTGGTGGTAGGGAGAAAGGCACAGGGCTTCACTGGGCAGCAATTAGAGCTCATCACTGAAAAACGTCATGGTGGGTAGAGTTGGAGAACCAAGAGTGAGAGGATGAGCTCCTCTTGCTGTCTTAATTAGCCAAATACTACTGGAGCACCTAGTTGATAAGTTTTTAAGCTAAGTTGGGGGGTAGACTAGACACCCCTCAGAGGGCCCAGGACTTTCAGGATGCAGACTGAGTCAGAGGAGATGGATTCAAGGCTTTTAATTGGGCGGTTAGGCCCTGATCTTCTCAACCCTGTGAAGCAAGTCCCCCCCCCTCCCCCAACTCTGACTTGAACAATCTTCCTCACCTTCCCTTGAGAGCTTCTTAAACACGACCCTCTTACCTGTCCTGACACCTGCAGTTGGCAAAGCCTTGGCAGAATCCAAGTACCAAGGACTGGTCGATAGAAAACCCAATGTTATTCTCTCCACTCTAAGGGCCTGTCTTGCCCAAGATCTGCCAGTTTCTGGTCTTTAAAACATGACCAGCTGGAGGAAGATCACATCCAGCTCACCCCTTCTGCTTGGGCCCCAGGAGATGCTACCAACCATTCAAATGTATGACCCCCTCCAAAGTCAAGGCTTTCTTCCATGACATTGAAAAACTGGCCTCTCCTCTCTCTGACCACATGGCAGTTTGGAGGAGAAGGCACATTACATACAACACACCCAGATTTCTTGGTTTACTTTACTGTTCAAGTGGTCCTTTCAGGACTAAAATTGGTTTCAAAAACCATAACTGAAGCCTCCCCTGGCTTCAGAGGCAGAAGGGAGTTCAGTCAAACTGAGGTTTGGCAAACCAAACTAAAATTTGGTCACTCAATTCACTCAGTGTTTTCCCTGCTCTCTTAATTATTACCACTAAGAAAAGAGGAAGGGAAAAGTGGAGGAAAGGGCTAAAAAGAACTCAGGAGAGATAGGTAAGGAAGGCCTGAAAGAGCTAAGGAGCTTAAGTAGAAATTTTTAAAATGGAAGACTTGTTTAAAAATGATCATTGTCAATAGGCTGATTCTGCAAATCCCATTCTCCCTTCCCTTCCCACCCCAATCCTTTATTTCCTTTTATAGATATTTTTCTCCCTCTACATCCTTATTTAGCTAACAGCTCACAACGGCACTTAGGAGCCAAGAGGTTTTCCTGTGTTTTGTGCCCACAAAGAAGGAAATCATTTGAGGACTAACAGGGGCTGTTGCCTTTCTTAAAAAAAATTCTAGTAAAAACCACTATTGATTTACAGAGCCCAACATGAGGAGACCCCAGAACTGCTTGCATCAACTATGAAGCCCCTGACCCCAAAAATCCAATTCAAAGTCAAATCGGGGGATTCCTGGATGTTTCTGCTCTTTCCTCTATTGGCTGGATGGGAGTCCATGGATGGTGCACCCACAGGAGCACTTGACATGACGACAAGGCCCATTATCACATGGATATCACATGAAAGGGGCAGAGAAGGGAGGAAATATGGAGAAAGCAGGGATGGAAGCCAGAGTTCTCAAAGTCAAACTGATGTCTCCAGGCTGTGTAAAGTGCTGTCTGAGTTAGAAATTGTGATGTGCACGGGGCTAGAGTCCAAAGCGTTGTAGTTTTCATCGCTGGATAGAAAGGATGGGGATTCTTTGCTCTCGCTGGCCTTGGGGAATCTGTCTGTCCCAGTCTCTTTGCTACCTTCATCCTCCTCACTGCCATCCAGGAGTGGCGTTCTTGGCTCATCTTCTTCCAGGGTGAACTCGGGATGGGTCATGAAGTTATGGATAGAGCTTCGGGTTTCAGGTTTTTCAAGGCCTTCAAAGAGGGAGCTACGGAATGCTTTTAATACTTTGTACTATATAACAAAGGAAGAAAAGAAGAAGAAAACAAACTTGTGAGATTTGGATACTTGCAGAAGCCTGCAGAAGAATTGGATACTTGAGGGAGAAATAAAATGAAAACCACAAAAACTAAAAATAAATATACAATAAGGACATCATGGAACACTAGAAATAAAAACATGTGGCTCAAAATTCAAGCATGGGGGTGGAGTGGGAGAAAGAGTGATGGCAACCCAACTATGATATTTCAAAAGCTTTATAAAAAAGTAGAAATCCAACACAAACATGGAAAATCACAACCCAAAAGTAGAAATCCAAACAGAAAGTGATTTGGGAGACTGACAAATTAATCTGTTGATAGGTTGTCTGCCTCTTTGCTCTTCTCTATATGTATACATCTGCTCTCAAAAGAAATTGGCAAGAGATGACACCTGTTCTGCCTGGTCCCAGCAGATAGGGCAGAAGACTACTGATCAAGCTTTCACCTCCCTTTCCCCAAATAACCTTGTAGGTCGGTCATCCAGGGAGTAGGGATTTCCATAGATCTGAAGGCTTAGACATGCTTTGACAATAAAGCCAACTTAACACCCTGGCTCAGGAGAGTCAAAGGAACACACAGTGAGACTGCCATCTCAACCTCCCTAATCTCACCTAATTTCTACATTTCTAAAGGACTGTTTTTTGCCTCAGATCTGAAGTTTAAAGGTAGGTTATAAGTGTCCTCGCTTCCTACCTTCATGACCCTGCATTTCCTGGTCCTTGAGAGGTTCCTGGGATAGATACTTGTACCAAAGCTTACAGAGTAAGCATGATGGATTGGATAGACCCAACTCAAAAGCTTCCTTCTGCTGCTGACATGCATTGGTCAAGTGAAAGCGTCAACACCCTATAGGAGATGTGGATCCAACCCATTTGTCCCTACCTGAGCTCCGGAGAGCTCCACTCTCTCAAAGGAGTCAGGAGTAGTGCAGGACATATTTACTTATATGCCCCCAGCCCAGCAGCCTCTGTATGTTGAAAGGCAAGAGCTAGAGAATGAGGGAGATAGACTGTCTAAAATAGGAAAGTAATTTCTTTGGAAGAATAAGAAGCAATCACTCAGCCAGACTGCAGCCCTCCTAAAATCCAGGGACATACCAACCACCTGCAAGAAAAGTTTAGGGAAGGAGTAAATGCATGGAGGAAGTTATTGAGTGCTGGATGGAGGCCCACTCTCACAACCCATTCCATATCCTAGCACATAGTTTGCAGAACACGACATACCTCATAACAACCACACATGCAAGGATCGCCAATCACAATTAAAACCATCTCCAAGCATTGCTACCCTCCCAACTCCCACCACCTGATGCATGGTGTCCCTGTGTGTGAGCAGCACATGAATGTGTGTGGGGGTGGAGGATGGGATGGGGTGCAGGATAAAGCCAATGAAGCCGATGCTGTGACAGGTGTAGACATTTTCCACTTAGCCAGTCCTCCCTCCCTCCCCTTTCCTATCCAATACCTAGGATTTGGTTTTGATGCCCTAAACCCATATTTTTTAGACTATCCCTTGGGGAGGGGAGGAGAGAACAAGCAAGCTGGTTGTGGAAAATCTTTTTTTTTCATAAGCTCCAACTAGGATAAGCCTCTGCTGATGGCCAGTAGGTTCTTTGGATCTTAGGGAATAGATGATGATCACTATTTATTCATCTGTTGTTTTGCTGCTTTCTTTCCTTCTAGAAACTGAAATAGGAGGGCAAAGAATTATGGGGAAGAGAGAAAATTAAAGCCTTCCTTCATCTCCCCCAGTCCCATGGAATGAGGCCTTGGAAGTCTCTCATCTGGGGCTGTGTAGGGGAAATTGGAATTCCTTGAATTTAAGCTCCCATGAAGGGTAGCATGATAAAAAAAAAAGGACAATTAAAATCCAAGAACTCAGAACTCAAACTGAGAACTGCAAGACACACTTAGCTAGTACCAAGCTGCCCTCCTATCTCTCTTCACTGATTCTTAGATCCTAAGTCTACCCCCCCTCCCATTAGATCCTGTAAGGTCTCACCTCAGGTTCTGCCCAAATTATACTCAACTAGAGATTAACAGCAGACCTTCCCACCAAGAGAGGAAGGACAGAGACCTAGGACCTGGGGAGGGAAATAGTGGAGGAGAGTATAGGAGGAGAGGGAAAGGTTGGTATCCTTTGGATGTTTGGTTTTTGACCTGAGTGCTCTGGTTCTGCTGCCCTGTCTTAGTGGGAAGGTAGAAATAAAGAACCCAAAGAAACACCTCCTGCTGGATCCCCCTAAAGAACTCTAGACAACCCAGTTAGCTGTGCTGAGAATGATAGAGATGGACAAAACAGGAAGTAGCACAGATAACTCACAGAAGAAACTGACCCATAATTCAGAAGCTCTAAACCAATCCATGTCCCCACCCTACTATGTCCACCAGAATATAAATTGCTCATAATTCTTACCAGGCCTGAGCCTAATTAGGTTTCAGAAAAGTAAGTTAGAAATGGCAAGGTGGATTTACAATAAAATCTGGTACTGTTTTCCCACTGATATTTCAACTGTCTTAATCTTGGGCCTATTTTGTTTTCATTCTTCTCAGGGATGAGGTGAAGGGAGATGGGGAAGATAAAGGAAGAAAACCTATGAAAAGGAAGGAATAAATAAAGCAGAACAACCAGGAAACAGGAGTATTACTATCGTGGTTATTCTTTTGTAAATAGTTAAGATGCAACAGATTTTTAAAAGTAAAAAAAATTAAACTCAAACAGTTTGGTTGGTTGGGGGTGGGTGAGATTTTTTTCCCCTTCACTCTCTCAAGTCAAAAGATCAAGGAAAAAACTCAAAAAGAAGAGAGAACTGAAGTTGGTTCAAGTGGATGCTACCAGCTGTCTTGTGGTCATTTTATCAAATCATGCATTATAATAAACTATAACTCACTGCCCAAAGAAGCTGCACGAAGAGAAGTGTTGGGAGTAGAAATGTCTGGAGAAATTGTTGCAAAAGTTGGGGTAGAAACAAGTTTTATATCCTGCAGACTCGGGGCATTCTGTCTCATCAGGGCTCCAGGATAAGAGCCGACTGCCATCTGGAATCTGTTAATTACCTCCATCTGCAAAGAATCAGAGAGTGAGATAGCTTTGCTCCACAGTCAGGGACCAGGGAGAAAGGGAAGGAGGGCATGGAAAGCTGGATGGTTCAGGGAGGAAACAAGGGGAAAAAAGAGGGAAGCAGGACATAGAAAGAGAAGCCCTCCCAACACAGAACTCTCTCCAGGAAGAAAGGTGAAAACTCACTGGGAATTATTATATTTCATTCAAAATCTTGTTTGCCATGAAGTCTAAAGATCAAACTCAAGCTACATGCTCCCCCCTCTTTAAGCTGAAGTAAGAAAACAGCAGGTTGCCTTTGCTTAACTGTCTCTTTACTGGAGAGAGAGCTCGGGCACACAGAGCTTGAAAGAACTGAGATGGGATGGGGAGTGGGGGAAGCCTGTATAGAGCCTGTATCGATCTATGAAACTATGTCATAGATTTTAGTGACCCCACTGCTCAAAATTAAGGCCTAACTTCAGATGGTGGGATGTTCAGCTGAATTCTGATCTTGTGATGGCTAAACAAAAACCAAACAATGCTTATTATTATAGATTTGCCAGTGAGATATCCATGAAAGACAAGAGTTTTATTTTCAATAGGTAAACAGATGACCCTGATGGAAAGACCCCTCATTTTCAGGTTGATTATGGGATCATTGACCAGGGGGTCATTTCATTTCTTCATTTTACAGATGAGGAAACTGAGGGCCATAAAGGTAGAGAGGGCTAGGATAGAAAACCAGAGCGGATTGCAATATTATGCTGCCTTTCAATTGTTGAGCTCATCTCCCAGTACAGTGCTTTCTTCTCCCAGTCAGCTTTTTTTGGGGGGTTACACTTGAAGGCACGAATAGTTCTGGCTCAGAAACAAGAACCAGACCACTCTACAGAAGCAGCCATAGCTGAGGTAGCGCTCCCAAAATCCTCATGGCTAGCAGATGTAGGGAATAATTTGAGGATTAGATTGAGAAAGGGGGAAGGAAAGGGGATGGTAGAGGTGATGATGGTGAATAGCTGCTACTGTGGTCCTATGGGAGGAGAATATTTGATTTCCAAATTGTTTTGCTCTTCTAGAGGCAGAGGCTTTAATACCATTAGTTCTTCTGCCTTTCTAGCACCATCTACTGTCAGCCCAATGATAGGCAGGTACTCATTCCTCTCCTACTTGATCCCATCAACACCCCTAAACCATCCCACCACTGCGTACATGTTAAAGACTCAAAACCAGAGTTGTAAAAAAGCAGAACCCTCCGACCCCCAAAACACATATATATTCTGTAAAACAGTCTTGAAAGCACTCAGATCACTTCCTTCCCCAGGTACATCAACCAAATGACTAGGAAAGAAAGGGTCTGGTTTTACCCATTTTATTCTTCATGGCCATAGAGGAAGGAGAAATTGGGAAAAGCTGATGGTCATTGAGTCATTCTTATTCGAAGGTTGTCTGAGAAGACTTATAGCGCTCCAAATAGGTTTCTGACTTTAGAACATGGTATAGATTCAAACATCATCCCTTCCATTATCCTGCCCAGTTTACTCATATTCTCTTGCATCACGCATCACAGCAGGGATCTGATGCTCCATTGGCTTTGAAAGCACAGATATGGAAGTAAGGTGTCCAGGAATGGCTCCCCATAGCTAGTAGCATTTCTTTTCTGACAACATATCCAAACCAGGATAATTACTCTCTATTGTTCATATTGGGGGTAGAGGCTCAAAGTCTCCCAATGCAGTGGGAGCTCACCTGCCTTCCCTCCTCTCAAATATATTCCTCTTTAAGCTCTGTCCAGTGCTCAAGTGTTCTTGCATTCAAGTTCTATTTACTTGAAAAGTATAAGAAAGAATAGAGGAGGAAGATTAACGTAGGATCAAAGAATATGGGAATCCAGATTAAATTGTTTCAATAACTATTCTCCATTCCCCACCAGAGACCCTTATCCTTCTTAACCAAATGTTTCAGCCAAGAAGGGAATGAGTGGCATATTAACATCAAGAGTCTAGAAAACATATTGATAATACCCTAATGAGGCTAGAAGAGGTGATTATATTGTAAAGAAACCTTTAGTTATTATGAGCAAAGGTAGACATGTTCTAACCCCTGTGCTCAGAAAGCTCAGTACACATTGAAATAGTTTCCTTATGACAAGTTTGTTATAATATCCAAAAAACTACAAAATCTGGACAGTCTCTGAGTTATAAAATAGGAGAGATTTCCTGGGATTTTGATCTGTCTTTTTCTCTTTAAGGTTAAGTGATTTGTGCAAAGTAAAAAATTCTGCATATGCTGAGGAAGAATTAGAAAACTCAGAGCTTTCTGACTCTGAGATCAGCTATTGAGTTTCATATAACTTTGTGTATATGTGTATATTTATATAGATTTATACTCTCTGTCACCCTTCCCCCTCAAAGGATGGCAAGACATCCAGAACCAGATGGAGAGGTCCCATCAAATAAGATAGTGTATCTTATGACTTGGAGGGAAGCAGGGTAGAGAATAAGGATTGAGAGGAAAATCTGGAAACCCTAGACCCCAAAAGAAGGATAGGAGCCAGGAGACACTGCAACAAGGGGATCTGTCTAGGAGAGACTGGAGACCCTGAAAGAAGGAAAAGCAAAAACAGGTTATTTTAAAAAGAGCAGACCCAGAGGAAAGTGTTGGATGCCTCAGAGGGAAGTGCATCCAAGAGGCCAAAAACTAGGGACTCTGGAGACTCCCCAAACTCAAGAAACAGAAGGCCTCATTAGGTTTCATAAAAAAGCCAGCTCTGTCACCAGCCTAGACACCAGGTATTTGCCCATGGGGAAGGTGATTATTTGCCAGGCATTCAACATTATCAATCTTGTTCTGTGGCTTAGGCAGACTGAGGCATTTCTAAACTATAACACTAATCAAAAGGTTGTTCGCCAGTGAGAGATTCATGAAAAGCTAAAGGAAGTTTTATCTCCAATAGACAAACAGGTGGTTCTGATAGAAAGAGCCCCCTCCCCCTCACCCACAGGTGATAGGATCATTGATCATCTCATTTCCTCATTTACAGATGAAGAAACTGAGGGGCACAAAAGTAGAGAAGGCTAGGATTGAAAACCAGAGAGGATTGCCATATTATGCTGCCTTTCAACTGCTCTTACGGACTGATTTGGAAAATGGTATGAATAGAGTCTCTGCTCTAGTGAGGCTACTTCGGTACCCTTTGTGGGGATTTGCTGACTCATAGAACTGCTAGATCATTACTAGATGGTGTTCCTGCTAGGCTGAAGGAAGGAGCTAGAGATAACGGCCAGGAGATAGATAGAGGGCCGGAGATAAAGCTTGGCCAAGTTTGGATCCTGCCAAAAAAAACTCTTAGTTATGAAGAGGCAGATCTCTTTACTCACCTGTACCCAGCACATTTCTCACAAGAGCATCAAAATTAGTAAGGAAAAGGCAGAGAAGGGGACAGGGCTTTTATCCTTTTTCCAAACCATAATGTTATGGTGGGGAAAAGAGAAGCAGCAACTTAGAACAGGAGTCTCAGTAAAGATCTGATTGGGATCTTGTCATCACAGAGAAAGTATGTGAAAGTTCTTTCCTGGAGAGGGGATAAACACTGCCCATTCCAGGGCTACCCTGCTATCAAAAAATCTAGCAATGCTTAAGTGTCCCAACCCTGGGCCCACCTTAACCTACTCAGCACAAAGTGAACTTACGTCTTAGATATTCAATCTTGTGTGCAGGGATGAAAGGCTTGTTGACTATTAGCAATGAGCTTTCTCATCAGGTGTGGATAGGAGTGGAGGTGGACAGGAAATGTAGAGGTGTCAGTTTAAATGCTAGCTTCCTTCCTCTCCCTCACCACCACCTTTGGTTTTGAAAGAATTTCTTCCAAGTCAATGATGAAGGCTAGGTTCCCAATATTGTACCTGAGTCTGGATCCGATTCAGGCCCCGAAACCAGAGAATCTGGCCACGGCGCAGTTCCATTTCTCCATGGTCAATTTCCTCCAGACCCAAAGCCAGATTTTTCTGAGTGATTTCTTCATGGGTCGTGGCGTGTCCAGCTTCCTTCAAAAAAGTCAATTTTGAAGTAGGCACTGTATTGATTACCTGTAGGGATGGGGACAATGAGAGAGATGAAATCGTGTAATTTGGGCAAAAATTCAGGTTACAGATAAATCTGAGAACTCGACCTAAGAGGGGAGGAAGCAAGGCATAAGGTTTAATTGTCTATGATTTTGTGTAAACAAAATTAGTTAAGATATGTTCCTGGAGTTCCATTGTCAAGAAAGGAGAATTTTCATTGCCATGAAGACAGATCAAAATTCCCTTGAGTAGCTCATGAGGCTGATGCTTACACAGAGATGTTCCTGGAATAAGGTACTTTATAGAAAAAGGAATGAAATATTCATTACTCACTAACTTCTATGGGAAGGCAAATAGATGTCCTTATTCCCCCATTTGGTTCTTTAAGTTTATAAAATCATCTAAATATGTACTAATATTCAAAATAGCAGTTGGCCCAAAGATACAAACTGAAATTTATTGAATTTCTAGTTGACTTGATCCTAAACTTAAGTCTTATAAGGATCTGGTATAAAGTTTATGAAATACTATCGCTCAAAGTACCTCTGAACTCCTCTCCTGGGCCCATTTGTGGCACCAGTGATTCCTGGGGTCCCTCTTCTGTCTTTTTTCCCCAAAGCTTGTTCATTCTAATGAGTGAACTTAACTGTTTCTCTGCCTGCCTCAGCTTAATCTTTCCTTTTCTGCTACTTAAGTGTAGCTAGTGTCCAAAGTCCCACTCCAAACCCCTTCCCAATGACACTAGCAATCTTGGATTCAAACTTAAAATTTAGGAAAATCATTTTGATTATGTAAAAGCTTTGTCAAAGCTAGGAGACCAATCAGGAGGCCATGATAAAAAAAAAAAATCCAGGCAAGCGGCAATGATATTCATTGATGAATGGAGAGAAGGGAATGAATACAAGAGATGTTATGAAGATTTGAAATGACAGTGAGGGAAAGTGAAGAATCAAGTTGAAGTTGTGGATTTGAATGACTGTAAACAAGGAAATGAGGAAAAAGGGAGAGGAAAGCGAGTTTACAGTTTGGGGTATTGAATTTGGGATACCAATAGGTAGTTAAATAATATACTTATTATATAAAATGTAACATAATAATATAATATATGATACAACATAACATAATATAATAATATAATTTAATGGCTGGTTGTTATCTTTTTTTTTTAAGAGGACCAAAATGACATCACTACGTTAGAGTTGAGTTACAGTGTGTCCAACTATGACCAGTATGAGCTCGGAATGCCCTGCCATAGTCAGACACACATAGTCCATATAGACATTTGGCAATAATACAATATAATATAACATAATATACCTAATAGGTGTTACTATACTGAGCTCAGACTCCCCTGTATAGAAGTGACAGTGGTAGATAGTAACAGTTTAATGACTGGCTAGTGAATGAACTTCAGGCAAACTCAACAGTGAAATGAGTCAAGGATGAGGACATGACTTCCATGGCCCAGAACAAGATACCTCCACTGTTAAGTCAGTGGAAAAAAGTCTATTATCCAGGACCTCTGGCTTTCCTTTGCGCCTTAGCGGAAATACCCCCTTCTTGCGTTTGCACATGTTTCTCCTCTAAGGCTACCTTCCATATACTAAGGGAGCAACAGAGAGACACCATAATGACACCTGGAGTCAGGAAGATCAGAATTCAAAATCAGATCCAGATGCTTGCTTTATGTGACCTTGAGCAGATTATTTAACTTCTACCTCAGTTTCCTCACCTGTAAAATGAGAATAATAATAGCACCTTCTTCCTAGGCTGCTTGTGAGGATAAACCTTAAAAATACTATACATGTTATTAATTATGTATGTACATGATTTTTCCTATATTAGGATATAAGCTTCTTGAAAGCAGGGCTTGTTTTAGCTTTTTCTTTGTAACTAGCACTTAGCATACTACCTAACACATGTTAATTATTGAACATTTTTTTTCACTCCAAATCCCATGCTCTTCCAGTAAGACCATACAATACAGAGAAAAGGACATAAAAACAAATTAGCATAGGATTTCTGTGGCTCTATATCATTACTAGTTTCCATGTCTCTCATATATAGTTTTATTTCTCAAGAGTTTCAGAAAAAGTTCCTTTTGAAGAAGTTCAATCTTCCCTTTGAATTATAAGAAAAGTAATTTATTTATTCCTAAGTAGTATGGCATAGTACACTTAATATCACTATGTTAAGAGTTGAGTTACAATGTATCTGACTGTGACCAATGTGAGCTTGGTATACTCTGTCATAGTCAGATACAAATAGTCCAAGTGGCTTTGGAGACAGAGGAAGCGACTTTAAATTTTGACTTTACATATTAGCTACATAACATTGGGCAAGTAATAAGTGCTCTGAGACTCAGTTTTCCATCTGAAGAATGGAAGGTTGGACTAGATGATCTAAGGTCTTTATTAACTCAAAATTATAATGTGTCAAGGGAATGGGAAAGTAGAAATTAGGAGTGCCACCAGAATGGGGGGCAGCATATGGCTCTTAGCCAATATGAATTCATATGAATATGAATAGCTATACTATTAAAAACCATAGTATGAATTATATTCCATAAGTTCAAACAGAAGAATTAATGCTAGGAAGAATAAATTGCTAGCCTTGGAAACTTCAAGGTTTCATGCTTTTGATACTGTTCACCCTTAGTTCTTACCTCTGGGTATATCCATCCAAAAGGATTTTCTGCTTCCATACCCCACTCCTAATTTTCTTTCCTCTACGTAAGACCTCACTCCTTCTTTGTCCTGGCTCTTCCTATCTTCCAAGAAACAATTGGCTAATGAGGTTAATGCACTGCACTAAAGTGTTAAGTAGGGGGAGGTTTTAATAGGTACCTGAGGGCTCTATCTTCATTTTCTTGTTCATACTTAAGCTCTGTAAGGAAGGACCTTTCAGACACCAAATTATTCAGCTTGCAGGATCTAATGCTGGAAACTGAGGCCATCTAGTTCAATTCTCTCGTTTTATTGAAGGGGAAACAAAATCTAGGCAAGTGACTTTCCCAATGTCACACAGGAAGGAAGTGTCAGAGATAAGATGTGAAATCAGGTCTTCTGAACCCAGATTCAGTATGCTTTGCACTGAACTATGGGACTTTATTTAAGTAAAAATAAAAACCTTAGTACTTAAGACAGTATAGATATAGTTGGGGGTGCATTCTAACATCAAATAAATTTCTCTTTTTTTCCCTCTCTCCTCTCTCTCTTCATTCTTCCTCCTCTCTTCCTACTCTGCCCCCCACAAACACATAAACACACTTTTCAAAAGTAAGTGTATTATAAGAATATAATAAAATGACTCCATTCTTCAAAGACTCTAGAGGAGGCTATGACATAGTAGTGGCAATGTTAGAATCCTAGGCTTAACTAATGGAACCAACAGAGAGATGAGGAGGTCATCTGAATGGGATAATCTTGAGGTCAGTGACAGGGTTTCTTGCACCGACAGAGCTTAATAAACCCCTTAGCACGTAGTGATTGCATCTGAAGTGCAAACCCCTTCCAATGTAGTCCAGTGCCCTCAAATTAGATGAGTAGATATATAGGATAAGGGGAAGAAGTGACTCACCTGGCCCCAGACCAGCTCTCCAATCCCAATGAAAAGACACCAAAACCACTGGCTCATGGAAAGATGGGTGCAGCTAAAGGGGGTGCCTCCACACTCCACTATCAGGATCTGTGAGAAAAAAGAAACAGGCCAAGCAGAGACGAGTGGCTCAATAATGGCAGCTCTTGCACTTTTTTCACCACAAACCTTGTGAGGCAGGTCATGGAAGTGTTTCCACCATTTTAGAGGCAAAGAAGCCTCTAAAGAAAAGCGGTGAAGTGACTTTTTATGGTCACATAGCTAATGCCCAATGGAGCTAGGACTTCAAAAGATTGAGAAATAAAACCAATGAATCCAGTGTCTTCATTTGACAGAAGAGTAAACTGAGACTCAGAGAGTGACCATGCCTAAGGTCACACATGCAGAGTTTCAGCATTTTTTTTTTTTTACTTCAAGTCAGTATTTTTTTTTATTATTTTTTAAGCTTTTTATTTTCAAAACATATGCATAGTTTTCAACATTCACCCTTGAAAAATCTTGTATTCCAATTTTTTCTTCTCCCTCCCTTTCCCCTATCCCCTTCCCTAGATGGCAAGTAATTCAATAATCAACCTTATCCTTGGGAAAAAACATGCATGAGCTTAGAGACCTGGTTTCAAATCCCAGTTGGGTTTCATAGGATCAATAGGATCACAGCTCGAGAGCTGGAAAGGAGCTGAAAGGGCCCTTTTCAATTCTTCAGATAAGCAAACAGAAGCACAGAGGCACACAGTGGATGAGCAAAGATTTCAGCCTGGGACTTCCTGATTCCAAATCCAGTACCCTGTTTCTGCTTCAGTAACATGAAAGGACTGACCATGTGTAAAATAAAGGGGCTACATTAGCTGAATCTTGAAGGTTCCTTAAAACTTTGGACCCTCAAAACCCCTCTATTGTTAAGAGTCAATACTATCTGGCTTCTCCAGATCCATCCCAAACACATCAAACATTGTATAATGAGTACGCAAATACCTGTTTGAAGTGATCAGAGGATAGGACAGAAGGGAAAGAAAAGAGGAGAACAGGGGGACAAGTGGAGGACCTGAAAAAGGAGAACTTTGCCTTTGGGGAATTTCACATTTAATGGAAGAATTCAGATTTAAATTAATCTCATTTTTAATGGAGGAATTCAGATTTAAAGGAGGAAAGACAGGACATACACACATTCATATGTACATGCACGCACACATACACACACAAGATACAGAGGAATGAGGACAGATCTAGCAGTGATCAGAGAGACTTATCAACATGGGTGCTATGGAGATGCCAGAGTTAATAGAATGATTTCACCTGGCTTTGAGTACTCTGCAAAGATTTCCTGTGGAAATCATGCTCACCTCAACCCTCTCTCACCAGTTTAACCATGAAAATAACAAGATTCAGGACTCTAGAAATCTAGAAAAATGGAAAGGGCAAAAACCTGACTTTTGATTCTCAGAGTGAGCACTGTTAGAGATGGAATCCCAGAGAAAGGTGCAATAATATGCAAGTCAAGGATAGCTCTCTTACTCTTCATACATACTAATTCTCTTTCCTTAAGGACTCATGTTTCTTCTGTGACATGGCATGATGGCCATGGCAGGAACTTCACTTTACTATTAAATCTCATTGCATTGGTGTGCTCTGTACTTACTTGCAACATAATTGTGCCTTCCACAATGATGGACCAACAGCAACATCAAGGAAATCCACAAGGCTTTTAACCCCCAACCCAAGCCCCATTCCCTGATCACATTCTGTATTAGGTTCAGAGAGAATATACAGAGAGCATATAGAGTCTCAGATGTAGGATGTCTGAACTCCCAGCTTTAGCCCCACACCACTCTGGGTGGTCTCTTGCCCTTCTTGTTTGCTCCTGGGAACCCTGCCTGACCAAAATTTGTCTTACCTGGGTGATAAATGTGCCTATCAGCACGGTACAGAAGATGGGGTTACGGAATATGCCTTCAAAGACATTCCTCTCACCATGGATTTTTCGGGCATTGATTTCATTGAAGAGCTGCATTAGCACGAAGGTATTGAATATAATGGTATAGTGTTGGGTGGGTGGGGAATTTAAGGGGGCTTTCCTTCCACTGTCGATGTCAAAAAACTTTTCACCTAGGTAAGGGAGACAGGATAAGTTTGGGAGGAGGGTTAGGGGGAACCATGGGAACATAGGACCCCAAACCTCACAAAACAAAATGTCTTGCCCGCTCCCCAAGTCTCACTCTCTGGGGCCTCTTCTCCTCACCCCTGCCCTGGCTCACCAATAAAGAGAAGAGTAAAGATGATGATCAGCTGAAAAATTGCATGGCCCAGGATATTTTTCATCATAGTCCTGGAGATCAGCGGCTTATCACGGCCATAGGGATGTCTCAATAGCAGTGACTCTGTGGGTGGCTCAGTAGCCAGGGCCAGGGAGGCAAAAGTATCCATGATCAGGTTCACCCACAACATCTGCACAGCTTTCAGTGGGGAATCCTAGCAGAAAGAAGAGGACTTTTTTTCTTTGCTGTTCTCCCCAAACCCTTCCCATTGTTCATCCCCATTCTTCCTTTTATCTTTATGCCCTTACACAGAAGCAACACTGAATTCTGGCAGTAGGAAACCTAGAAACCAAGCTCCAGTTCTAACACTTCCTTGCTAGGGACCATGGACAAGGCATTCGCAACTTTGCTGAATTTCCATTTGTCTTCTTTATGTAAGATGGGGTTGATATGCTTCTAAGAAGCTCCATCTTATGCCTTTACTACATTGGTATGAACAAAATGCTTTGTAAGCCATCAAGCAACTCTTGTTTGTCATTACTGGAGTTCTTCAGAAGGACCTGAAATCTGGGCAAGAGATGTCCCAGAAATAGCCCTAGTAGTAGAGATGCTCTTCTTTATTCTTCTCAGCTGTCTGCCTTCCCATTTCCTAGCCCCCTTTTGACTCATGGCCCAGCCTTGGGCTCCTTCACTGTACCTGGGTGAAACAGGCCCCAGTGAAGGCCACAATCACGGCCACCACATTGACAGTGAGCTGGAACTGCAGAAACTTGGAAATGCTATCATAGACATTTCGACCCCACATCACTGCCTTGACAATGCTGGTAAAGTTGTCATCTGTTAGAATGATGTCTGATGCTTCCTTTGCCACATCGGTGCCGGCAATGCCCTGGGGGGGGAGGGGAGAGACACAAGAAAAAGGGGACAGTGAGAGACTGAAATAGGACAAGCCAGTCTGGGGCTCTGGAAAATACCCCAGACTACAAGTCAGGAGACTTGGCTTTGAGTCCAGGCTTTGGCTACTCATCAACTATGTGGTCTTAGCTAAATCATATTAATTTGAACTCCTATTTTCTTCATATGTAAAATGGTAGTGCTGGATCAGATAGTCCTTAATTTCCTTCCAAGAGTACATTCTATGATTTTATGACTCTACAGACTCCTGGTCCAATGGATCGGAGACAGCATGACACAACACAGGTTGGAAGGACCTGTTGTTCAAATCTCAATAGATACTTACTAGTTGTGTGACTTTGTCACTTCATCTCTCTGGGTCTAAGTTTCCTCATCTGTAAAATGAGTGGGTAGGACTTTATGACCTCTAAGTTCCTTTTCTACCCCAAACTATGATCCCATGAAACCTTTCTGACTTTTGAGAGGCTGTAGAACCAGGCACTGACACCAGAGGGTGCTCCAAGCACACACGTCCTCGTAACTGAGCTAGGACGGGGAGAACAAGGTCTCCAAAGAGCTGTCAAGTTCTTTCAATGTGGGAAACATGAGTCAATACATTAGTGAGCATCTTTTGGTCCCCAGTACCTGGGGATACAAATACAGAAAAGGAAATGATCCCTGTCCACAGTGAGTTTCCACTCTAATGGATAAAAGGAAAAGTCCATTCTCCAAAGGAGAAACAGGCATGTAATAGGTGCTAAACAGATAAAAATGAAAGGGAAGATTTCTCCTTCAAATTCATATTCTATGGAGCAGGTGGTGAAAAGGGGACAAAAGGGAGATTCAGAATGCTCTAGGAACATTTGGAAGAGGGAGAGGATAGTCAGGTGAGGCTGGAGGCGGGTCAGGGAGAAGGAGGGGAGAATCAGGACAAATTTTAATAAAGCCAAGATAATAGAACCTTTGGCTGAGCCTTAAAAGAACTAACAAGATGCTGAAAGGGAGTACATTCCAGGGAGAGGGAAACAGCTTGTATACATGCAGAGTCAGGTGATTCCTGAAGCAGCTTGGCTACCACATACAGCAAAGGAAAATAAACATGAAAAGCAAGTTGGAGTTAAGAATATGCAGACTCTTAAATGTATAGTCCTAAAGCAAAGAATTTGTGTTTTCTTCTCTTGGCAATTGGAAGCCACTGAAATTTTTTGAGCAAGGGGGAATGACATGGTTATACTCATGCCTCTAAAGCATATGTTAGTAGTTATATGATGGGGGATTAGAGAAGGGAGAGCCAATCAGACCAGGAAGATGGCAATTAATGGTCTGGTTAGAATTAGTAAGAGCCTGGACTAGGGATGCTAAGATGTGTGACCAGGTGGTTTTGGCGGTAGACCTGGTAGGTCTTAGTGACTGATTTTCTTTGGACAGTAACTTAAAATGAAGAAAAGAGAGGGAGCAGTTAAAGGAGAAAGCTCTTGATCAATTTAGGAATAAACTCAGCCCCCCCTTTTTTTGTTTGCTAAACAGATTGGATCTTCAAGTCATTGCTCTCCCTGGGGCTTTTTGCTTGAGGATTATATTCAGGAATATGAAAGAGTAAAAGAAGTCATTGGGTCTGTGGGTCATGCATGGCCCCTTACGCCTACATTCTTTTCTCCACTGCCACCATCACGTAACCTATCAAGATCCTGCCCAGAGGCTTTCCCCTCCCATCTCTCCTGTATACCAAAAGTATCAAGCCTCATGAACCATCAAAATGTAACAAAGTAAGTAAAAATACAATAGAATATGGTAATGTTCATATTTGGTTTTCTAAATCGACAAATGGCCCATAGAGATCCTTATGTAGAGTCTTCTCCACCTCCACATGGCTCCCATCCCCATTTGAGTTTGACCCCTCTGCCAGATTATTCCATAGACAAGAGAGAGACTCAGTGGAGAGTTCTGCACGGGGCAGTGAGTGATATGCGGAAGGTCAACATCTTATGGAACTTGAAGCTCAAAGTCCCAGGCTGAACATGAACATGACCCACAGCAATCCCCACTTCTTGCCTACACTCATTTGGGGATTAATCTCTTGTACTATTAGCAGTCTTTTCACCAACTTGCTTTTATTTTCCCAACTAGAATGTAAGCTCCTAAGAAGAGAGATTCTCTTATGCTTGGTATTTACCATCATGGCTAGCTAGAGCTGGGCATTCAGTATTTCATAAATACTTGTGGGATGGGATACTGTGTACAGTATCATGTTGTATTGCAGCAGGGCTAGCTCCTAGGTGAATTACAAATTGAAATGTTGTTTTAGCTTCACTAGGAGTTGGTATTTCTAAATTGCTCTTTAGTTTTCTCCGCTCCACATCAGCCCATGACACAATGTATGGAAGAGAGGGAGTTAGGGTCAGAGAAGGTGGGATGAGGAGACATGAAGTGGCAAGGGCACCAGAAACCTGTGTTGGCTTCCAGTTTGGAGAATGCAGTTTAGCCAAAGAGAGAACTGGTTACCATGGCAAAGCCGACGTCTGCTTTCTTCAAGGCTGGCCCATCATTGGTACCATCCCCAGTAACAGCCACCACCTGCCGATGTTCCCCCACAGTGCTGTCAATGATGCCTGTAACACACATGTGCTAAGTGCAGTAGTTGCAAGTATTCTGCCTACCCCCATCCACCAAAGTCTTTTTTTTTGGTGTCTCACCCCAATCCCCCCTTTTTTGGTCTCTTTATCCCCTTCTTTCCCTTCTCCTCTGCATGTGGCTATATCCTGACCAGAATGTCTACAATGGTCTTCAAGGATGAAAAACCAACAGATTCTGGAGCAAGACTTCTGTATTTATCTTCCCCTATTTGAAGTCTATGTATATACCATATATCCCCCAGTGGACTAAGAGCTTCTCAAAAGCAGAGTATTTCTTCTTCTCCCTCTCCCTGTCCCTGTCCCTGTCCCTGTCCCTATCCCTCTCCTTCTCCCCCTCTCTCTCTCCCTCTGCCTCTCCCTCTTCCCCTCTCTCTGCCTCTCTCTCTCCCCCTCCTTCTGTCTCTCCCTCTCCCCCTGTCTCTCCTCTTCTCTCCCCCTCCACCTCTCCCTCTCTCTCTGCCTTTCCCTCTCCCTCTCCCCCTCCCTCTGCCTCTCCCCCTCTCTCTCCCGAGTCTCCCTTTAGTGCAGAAATCTGTCCCTCAAAGTATGACCCCATACTTGTCCAGGTGCTTGGGACAGAGGTCTGCCTTTCTGCTGCAGTTCATACCCACTGCTCTCTGCTTTCCATAGCCTGCATTCGCAGATCTCACCTTTCACAAGGGTGTGCTTGTCGGTAGGGGACGAACGAGCCAGCACCCGAAGATTGGGCCATATTTTGTCTAGCTGATCCTGCATCACCTGTCAATGGTGAACAAGCCCAGCCCTCACAGGTCAATCTGGTACCCCAATCCCTTAAGGGCGGAACACTCAGTCTTACCCCAGGCCCCAACCTAAGACTCCCACTCTGGGAACCCACAATCTTTTGGATCCAGGGTTCTCCCACTTCCAAAGCAACAGCAGAATCAGCATGGTTTCCAATCTGTGGGCCGATTCTACAGCCTTGTCCCACTTCCTCTTTACCCTGGCACTCTAGCTCAAGCCCCAGCTGCTCAGAGCCCCCGGCCCCTACCTCGCCCTTCTCATTCCGGATCATTCGGTTGAACTCTTTTCCCTCTAAGCACAAGAAGTTTTCGTGGGGAGACAGGATACCACACTTGGTGGCAATAGCTCGGGCTGTGTTGATGTTGTCTCCTGTCACCATTCGAACAGTGATGCCGGCCCTTTTACACTTATAGATGGCTGCAGGCACCTATGGAAATATATGGAGGAGAAGAGAGAAAATAAAAAGAAGGAAGAAGTTATACCCAGGGAAGAAAGTTCCTTAAGTCCAGGGGAGAAGAGACTCCTTGTACATGCATCATGTTCTGGCCCTAACCCATTGTCTCCTTTCTTGCCTGGAAGTCATTTCTTCAGCATCCCCTTCTAGCAGCACCAGCATGTTCAGGGTAAACTTAATTCTCACAACTTTTTGGTACATCTTTTCCTCTCTGTACCCAATGTCATAGAACAGACCTACATTTCATCTGGCATGTGATAAGTAATAACAACAAACAAAAATCATGGCTCGCATTTCTAAAGTGCTTCAAGGTTTTCAAAACATTCTAAAAATATTATTTCATTTGAATCTCACAACCACTTTGGGATGCTGAGCAGTATTATTACCTCCACTTTACAGATTAGGAAACAGATTTGGCAGAGGTTAAGTGACCTGTTCAAGATCACACCCCTAAGTAAACATAAGAAGCTGGAGCTAAATAAGTGCCTGGGGATAGTTTTGAACTCGGAGTCACGAGGCTCTGCCTCACCTAGCTGCTCTCATAGCTCTAACTATATACTATGTACTAGTTTATCTACTAACTTTATCTACTCTTTATATACTATATATTTATTTTATATATACAGATTCTATATCTCTCTCTATATATATCTACCATATACTTTCTATTATCTGTCTAAGTGGAAAACTGATGACTAAAGTAGGCAAGGCAGGGGTGAAGCTGACCCTGCCCCACTAGCAGGACTAGCCACTTTATTCCCCATTACTCAGATAGCAAACCAATAACTAGCCTTGTTTACTACTCACCAACACAAACTATATCATATTTCAATGTCCATGAATACCTTGTGTAATGAAAGTGGATATAAAATTACCTCCTCTTAAAATATGGGGGGAAAGAGGCCAAGAAAGAAATGGATGACATGAATAATTTGCCTAAGGTCACACAATGAAAGAGAGAGCTAGAAGCAAGGTCACTGTGACTCCCCAAGGCCTTTGTCACCAGGTCATGCTAAATAAAAAGATCAACAGCTATTTGCAAGACTTCTGTGTGTCTGTTCCTTCAGCTAGAGCCCAGGTCTTACTTCTGGGCGCACAGGATCTTCAATGCCAACCACAGCAATGCAAGTCAGTTGAGCGAGGATGTCATTTTCTTTATCCCAGTTCGGCTCCTGTTTAAAGTCCCGGTAAGCGAGACAGATGGTCCGAAGCCCTTCGCAGGCCATCTTCTCAATCACGAGGCGGGCCATACTTTCACGCTCCTTGGGCTTGAATGGCTGTGAGACCCCGTACTTGTCCAGGATCCAGAAGCACCTGGGGAAAAGGTGGAGTCAGGCTGTAGTATCCCACAAAGCCGGATACTCTGGCTGTTTGTCCTGTATCCCAAATCCTCTTCCAGTTTCCTTATTGGGATATCCTAGGGTCTCAAAGCCATTGCCAGGATGAGAGCCCAAGTTCCAACAGGTCTCATGAAACTGGAAGGATTCTGGGAAGAGACTATACTCATTGTCTTCTCAATAGCTTAGTAAAACTTAGAGCTAGTTATCACCAGCAGTTTGGTTATGAGGTAACAGAGTTAGTCCCATAATGACCCACAGTGGTCAATTCACAATCTGTACCAGAGGAGGGAGCAGCTGAGATGCTGTAGTTCTTATCTGTCCCCCTTGAACAGATCCATGACATCAGGAGATGACGCTGTGACACACAAAATGATTTGGATTGTAGCAATTAAGGCAAAGAATCTCCTCTTTAGATTGCCACACTACTTAGTACTAATATACTAAATCACAGACATACTATATTAGTCACACTATCTGGGGAAGTATTGGGGGTGAGGATGGGAAGGTGAGAAAAGGAGAGTTCCCACAGTAGTAGTTCAACATGCTGACAAAATAAAAGAACTCGTACCTATTCCCATACATTTCTCCAAAAAGTCAGTTATAAATCACAAAAGCTTGCTTTCTTGAAATTTCCTGGAATCCTTATTTTTATCATATTTAAGACTAATAAGTTCCCAAATCTATAGCCATCTGTATCAATAAGTTTCCCTGCCTCTGTGAATTCAATAGCAGTCTTTGGCACTCTTTGGGAGTCTGGGGAAACCTATGATTGCTTTCTCAGAATCATGTTTCTAAATCATTGAATAAATGATCAATTTCAGTTAGAATATTGTGAAAATAAAGATATAATTGTTTTCTCATCCAACTTCATGGATTCCCTGAAAGTTATCCATGCATCTCCATGGGGAGTCCATAGACCCCAGGTTCAGAGTAAAGTATCAGGGCTAGGAGGGACCACTGATGAGGAGACTGAGACCTGGAGAGAAAAGTGACTTGCCCAGTGGTACACAGCTGACAGGCTGCAGGGCTTGGCTCTGAACACCTAACTGCTAAACTCTTGTCTTCAGACTCCCAATCCCGGATTCCTTTAAGCCTTCTAAGATGACTTTCTCCAATATTTTGAATATTTCTAGGCTTCCTCACTCTTCCCAGGTATTAATTGAATAGCCCAGAGTATTCTATAGCCTCTGCCAGGTAGTTAGAAAGAGAAACATAATCCCAAAGAGAGAAAAAGAAGTTACAATGAGTTCCAAAAATGCTTCTTAGATGTTTTAGTATCAAAGAAGAGAGCTATCTTGGTGTTCTGGAAAGAACACTGGTCCTGGAATTAGGATCTAAATTAGAGGCCAAGTTTTGTCAGTGATTTTGTCAATGAATCTTAGTTTCTTGGTATGTGAAATTGAATAATACATTTGTACTTATCTAATAGGGCTATTGTATGGAAACTCCTTTGTAAATCTTTAAGCAATATATAAATATAAATGAGAGCTTTCGCTTTTTTGGGGAGAGGAAGGGAGGAAAGGTATGAAGAGGATGCAGATTTGTGATTGATTTCATTATCATGAGATGCATCTGATCCAAATATTCCCTCTCCAGGGCAGACTGGCAACCTCTTTTCAATTTAGTTTTAAAGAGTCATTATGATGGGCTTTCTTGTGGTCATCTTTGCTAACCTTTTCTAATCCATGTTCTGACCTGGACAGGAGAACTGCGATAGGCTAGGAGCAAAAAGAACATTCCTGATATCTCCCCCAGTGCGTGGTATTATCAATAATTGTGCTCATTAGGCTAGATTCTCTGCTTTATAGAGAAGGAGGAGTCAGGCCAAGAAGAATTTCCCTCTGTGATTAAGCTTCTTTTATTAGTGAAAGGAAAGAGAACTCCTATTTCCCAGAGAGCAATCTAAAGGACTCTCAGCAGAGAGGTTGTGCTACTCCTTTTAGAAGGGTCCTGGAAATCTAAGGGGAGGGTGTAGCTCAATGGAAAGGAGGGGAAAGGGAAGGACTGCTACTCATGGTCCCACCATGAGAGACATCCCTGCCTTTGGGTCAGGGATTGCATTCTTAACCAGATTCAGCTTAGGGGTACTCTCATAAAGGTACTATGCCCAGTGTTGGAGAGTTGAAGATAACACTAAAAACCTTAACTTCTCTCTGACTTAAGGCTTGTTATCCTAGGTAAGATCCATGGAGAGATTTCAGGTGACCAAAAGGGAAAAACCCAACAACTTTTATTTCAATGTAATTGGCTTCCTTTGGTATCCTCTGAATTTTATTTTATGACTTAAGAACATTATTATAACAAGACTTTCCTAGACTGCCGAAGGGATCCATGACACTAAAAAGGGTCAAGAAACTCTGGTTTAATTCCTATCTTTCAAACCCTTGTGTCCCATCTTATTTTCTTTTTCTGGGTCCTGATGGGGATTGAAGAGTAGGGACAATAGAGAGAACTCTCTCCATTGAACAAGAGAGATTCAAGAGTGGCTTGAATTTGAACACATACTACTTTCATGAGGAGAAAGTCAGGGTAGAGATTCCAGCTGCCCAAAGGCTAGGATGAAGCTCTATGGAAGGGAGGGTCTTGTGAAGTGAACTTGGGATGGCTTACTTTTTCAGGATCATCTCTGAGGCCCCCTTGCTGTACATTCGAAAAGTGCCATCTGGCATCTTGATGACTGTGCTCATTGATTTGCGTGCTGAATTGAAGGTATAGACTTTGTAGAGTTTCTCCTCTGGCACCTCATTCCTTATTGCCTGGTAGTCTTGTTTAAGGTCTTGGACGAAGCCCAGTAAGCCACATTCTGTCTTGTTGCCCACCTGCCGAGGAAGCCCTCCTTCCTTCTCTGGTGGCTGAAAAAGAAAGAAGAGGCTAAATGAGAAGCCCTGAACCAAGGGGGACAAGGGAAGAAGGGACCAGCTGGCTAGTCACTCCTCAACTATGTAACATTTTACTTGTTTCAAGGAAGGATAGGGAGGAAGAACAACAGTGGCCTGAGCGCCCAGATATACTTTTGGGTAAAGGTGAGTATCTATTGTCTGATAGTAAGACTTTCTCTGCTATAAGCACAATTATCTCTTCCCTAAAAGGCTGCTTCTTCCTGGAAATGGATAGGGACCTACAGGGCACATGGCTCCCCTCAGGCATCCATATTTCCTAATCTCACCCTAAAAGTCTTTCCATGCTCTGTACAGGGATGATAGGTTGTAGTGCAGTGGAAGGGATGCTGGATTTACTATCTGAGGATGTGTTTGAATTTTGACACTGCTACTTACTAGAAATGTGACCTCAGGCAAGATTTTTAACTTTTTTTTTTTTTTTGGATGTAAAAGATTCCCTTAAGACCTAGGTCAGGAGAAAGCATACCAAGATCTTAGATGTGTAGGCGCTGTTGATGGAGATGTTATTGACAATGAGTTCCAGGATATTGGGTGCAATGTCCTCTGGTTTGGGGATAGTCTTGTAATAAACATCCCCTATAAAAGCCTGCACCACAGTCATACGGTTCAAGGTCAGTGTGCCCGTCTTGTCTGAGCAGATGGCCGTTGCATTCCCCATAGTCTCACAGGCATCCAGATGACGCACGAGGTTATTATCCTTCATCATTTTCTGCCAGAAGAAGAGAATTGTGAGAATTGGCAGGACTATTCTAAGTACAGAAATTGGGAGATGGATGACTTCTATTTCAAACTCTATCCTTTCCTATCCCATTCACTAACTTCTTCCTTTTAATTAAAAAAAAATCCAAGATGAATTTTGAGGGTTCTATTAAAAATCAAAATCCTTTGAGGACATTGAAATGGTGATCAAATAGGATCGGGATCCCTCCCTATCATGGATGCCGTATTTCATTTAACATTCTGAGGCAACATGAAGTGGGCATGGGCAGTTCCTTCTCCCTGAACTTCCCATCCCCTCAGTGTTTTACGGGAAGGAAGCATAAAGACTCCACTTCACCTTGACAGAATAGGCCAGTGAGATGGTGACAGCCAAAGGCAACCCTTCTGGTACAGCCACCACAAGCACAGTGATCCCAATGATGAAGAACTTGACAAAGTACTGGATGTAGATGGGAGTACATGTTGTCGTCCAGCTCTGACCTTCCAGCACAAACGTATTGATCAAAAAGGATATTACCAAGACGAGAACGGTGAGAATCGACATGAAAAGACCTGTCCAGGGAAGACAAGCAGCATTAGACTGGACTCAGAGAGTCTTCCTAGGAAATTAGGGACCCTCAACTTGGAAGTTTAAAACTTTCTCCTCTAGAAAACTGCCTAAAACTCATTCCGATCACTTTGCAATGCAGCGATCCATTTTTAGGCCTTCTCTTGGACATACTGCTACATGGCTGCTGTATTTCTGTTCATTACAGGTGGCTCATCCATTAGAATAAGTCCCTGGAGTGTAAAGCTAGTTCCTAGCACAGTACTCTGAATACAGTTTAATGTTGTTGAATAAGGAGAAATGCCCAATTGCTCACCCATAGTGATGTTCCTTAATTCATGATTTACGTTTATATGTACTCATTACAAACCTAACTTGCCTAGCTAGAACTAATCCAACTCTGCCTCTAGACAGGACAATAGCTAATTATTGCTTACATATCCCAGTTCTTCTCCAATAGGAATTATAGATTGAAGAATAAAATCTAAGATGGAATTAAGAATGGAAGAAATTTTAAGCAAGAATCTCAAACAAGCCAGGAGGAACTTTCTTAGAAAAAGATGGTAGCTATTTTTACATGCTAATTTGTTCTTTAACTAAGTGATTCCATGACAAGGGTATATGATATCAATAAAGCAAACAGTGAACTCTAAAGCTCAGCTATAGAGGAAAGGAATGTGAGTTGGCAAAAAATCTATTTAATGTTTTATACTTTTATTAAAGCATAAGGAACGATGAAATCTGTAGTCCTAGCACCTACATTTAATAAAAACTAAGATGGGAAAATGACTATAAATTATATACAGATATGTTAAGTTCAAATCAACAATTTTCATTAAACAAGTATTTATTAAATAGACACCTACTCTACATTATTAGATACCTAAGATACAAAAATAAAAGTAAGAAGCAGATTCCTTCATTCTATTGAAAAGATGTTTACATCAAGCCATTTTCCAGTTGATAAATGGTCAAAGGATATGAACAGACAATTCTCAGATGAAGAAATTGAAACTATTTATAGACATATGAAAATATGCTCCAAATCATTATTAATCAGAGAAATGCAAATTAAGACAACTCTAAGATACCACTACACACCTGTCAGATTGGCTAGAATGACAGGGAAAGATAATGGGGAATGTTGGAGGGGATGTGGGAAAACAGGGACACTGATACATTGTTGGTGGAATTGTGAACACATCCAGCCATTCTGGAGAGCAGTTTGGAACTATGCTCAAAAAGTTATCAAACTGTGCATACCCTTTGACCCAGCAGTGTTTCTACTGGACTTATACCCCAAAGAGATATTAAAGAAGGGAAAGGGACCTGTATGTGCCAAAATGTTTGTGGCAGCCCTGTTTGTAGTGGCTAGAAGCTGGAGAATGAATGGATGCCCATCAATTGGAGAATGGCTGGGTAAATTGTGGCATATGAATGTTATGGAATATTATTGTTCTGTAAGAAATGACCAGCAGGATGAATACAGAGAGGACTGGCGAGACTCACATGAACTGATGCTGAGTGAAATGAGCAGAACCAGGAGATCATTATATACCTCAACAATGATACTGTTTGAGGATGTATTCTGATGGAAGTGGATCTCTTCGATAAAGAGAGCTAATTCAGTTTCAATTGATCAAGGATGGACAGAAGCAGCTATACCCAAAGAAAGAACACTGGGAAATGAATATAAACTGCTTGCATTTTTGTTTTTCTTCCTGGGTTATTTATACCTTCTGAATCCAATTCTCCCTGTGCAACAAGAGAACTGTTCGGTTCTGCACACATATATTGTATCTAGGATATACTATAACCTATTTAACATGTAAAGGACTGCTTGCCATCTGGGGGGAGGGGGTGGAGGGAGGGAGGGGAAAAATCAGAACAGAAGTGAGTGCAAGGGATAATGCTGTAAAAAAAATTACCTTGGCATGGGTTCTGTCAATAAAAAGTTATTTCAAAAAAATAAATTAATTAAAAAAAAAAAAAAGAAAAGATGTTCAGTTGTTTCCAGCTCTTCATCACTACATTTAGGGTTTTCTTGGTAAAGATACTGAAGCAGTTTTGCCATTTCTTTCTCCAGATCATTTTACAGATGAGGAAATGGAGGCAAATGGGGTTCAGTGACTAGTCCAGGATCCCACAGGTAGTAAGTGTCTGGGGCTGTGAATTGTGAACTTTAATCTTTCCTTAGAGGTCGCATTCTCTAACTCTCCTTGAACTCCAGGGTTAGTGCTCTAACCACTATGCACCCAGTTGCCCCAAGCCTTACAATGTTATGCAAAAGCTTGCTATTATTACTATTAACAACAGCAACAATAATAAATATAAAATAATTTTCAAATGGAGGCATTAGTAGCTGGGAGAACAGGAAAGATGTCATATGGAGGGGAATCCCTGAACTAGGAATTCTAAGAGAGAGAGGTGAGGAGGAAGTCCTTTCTAAACATGTGGGACAGCCACTACCAAAGCAGAGAGATCAGCTTTATCTCTTAAATTTTATCGACTCTTTGACTAGTCCACAGTCAAAGATGAGGGAGAGAAAGGAGTATGGTCAGAGAAGGAAGGAGAGAAATGAAGGAGAGAAGGAAGGAAATAAGCATTTATTAAATGGCTACTGTATGCCAGTCCTGTTCTAAGTTCTTTAAAAAACATGATTTCATTTGATCCTTACAACAACCTTGGGAGGTAGGTGCTATTATTATCTACATTTGATACTTGAGGAAAGGGAGGTAGATGAGATTAAATGACTTGCCTAGGGTCATTCAGCTGGTAAGAGTATGAGGCTAGATTTGAACTTAATGTTCCTAACTCCTTGTCCAGGATTCTACCCACAGCACCACCAAGCTCCCTGTAGGCAGAGAGAAGGGTGGAAGGAAAAATCACAAATCTTCAGTCTTAACTTTGAAGGAAAGATGTCCTTCTTCCTTGTGGTACACAGGGAATGTCACAGCAGAAAGTCAGCCAAGCTGACGGAAAGCCAGGTTGAGTATGATCCCAAATTCTATTGCAGGCAATTTATGTGGTAAAAATATCCTCTAGCAATGTCTAAGTACTCTGTTATTTCCCTCTAGTCATGATCATGTCATAATCAAAAGGGCCAACTCTGCTAATTCTTCACCGGTGATCAGTATTTGCTAACTGAAGGGTGAACCTTATTTTTTACAAGCCAGGTCCAAAGGTATTGACAAGCTAGGATTAGCATTTTAAAAAACTTATTCTGACTTTGTAATGACCGCGTATTTAAAATCAGCCGGAGTCAGGAACTCAGGTTAAGGGAAAAATCTTCAGTCTTTATTGAAGTGAAGAGGTGAAAAAAGATTGCGATAGCAAATATGGGCAGCTGCGACAGGAAGCCAGCTAGCAGAGAGAGAGGCCTGAGCTCTCCTCCCCTTCCTTTTTCCCTCCCCTGCCTCTACCCACCAGAATCGTCATTTCCTATACAACACATCAGGACTTGCACAAAGAGTGGGTGGGGGCCATTCTTTCTCCAAGCTTATATATAATAGAGTGTGGTCCAATTACTATTTAGCCTCATGTGCTTGGGACCTCAGTGCATCAACCTGAGCCTCAGCCCATTACATGACTTCAACTCACGACAGGGGAGATGCTTTCTAACACCTAGAATGGGCTGCTTTGAATTCTTCATCACCTGAGAATGTGAAATCAAAGCTGTTTAATGATTGCGGGGTTCCATCAGCTTTCTTTGGGCTGTGAATGGTGAACTTTAATCTTTCCTTAGAGGTCGCATTCTCTAACTCTCAGAGTTGGCTCCGAGGACTCAGATGCACTCCAGAGCCTTCCTTATTGGTGAAGATTCATCTCAGGGGAAGTGACATTAATTCAAAAGAGAATTGGAAGCAAAGCCAGGATCTCATCTCCTTGTTCACAATCAACATTCAGGTTTCTGATATGAATCGGGCTGTATGTGTAAGTGAGTGGGGAAAGTAGGACTTGTAGCAGGCCTTGCTGTTTTCCATTTTTCACCCTTCTCCCCCTGTCCCCAAGCTGGCTCCCGGTCAGTTCAATCTACTCACCCGCTTTCCCAATCTGAACAGCCAAGCGGGTCAGTTTGCCTTGCAGCACTGACTTTTCTTTGGGCCCCTTCCTCTTCTTCTTCTCTTCTTCCTCTACCCCTTCTGGGATCTTCAAGGGCTGGATTTCTACAGACTCACCATCTTCAGTTTTAGCTGGAGCACACATAAATAGGCGGTAAGCCAGAGGCTTGGGACATTAGGACCAATAAACCTAAATGCCTTTTTGCCCATTTCCTTGAAATACAGGTTGGTGTTGGACAGCCCGCTTTGGGATCAATACTCTGAAGTCCAGCTGACCCATCTGATCTGAGGGCTGGACATTTGAATTTAGCCTATATGGATTTTTGGTTAGATCTTTTGAAGCAAGATATAGGGCAGGGAATACATTTTCCTTACTGTCAGCCTCCTAGCTCTAGCTCAGCATCTAGAATTGGACTTATTGTACTATGTTGCTCTATTAAAATAAAAAAATATTCATATATATTTATCCCCATATATATGTGTGTATGTATGTATGTGTATATTTACATGTTTACATACAAAAAAGCAATGGATTTCAAACCATCCTTCTAAGAAGCCAGTTTTGGGGATGGCTGAAATGGTAGGCAGTAGGCAAACATGCTAGCAACATTAGAATTTGTATTCTTTGTTTTGAAATGCCTCCCTCCCTCCCATATACATGCTTTCATTAAACAAACAAAAGACCATAAAGCTGGGCATCTCTAATATACTTCAATGTAAGTTAGGGACGATTAGTTCTCCATGAGGGAAGGGAGACAGAAGGAACCCTGGAGCTAAGTCCCTTACAAGGCAGCAGGTATGAGTGTTCCACTGGAAAAGCATAAGAGAGATAGAGAGAAAAAAATACACACATATAAATACACATAAGCCTAAAATAAAGAGAATCCTTCCTTTGATCAGCCCTGGTTCTCTATCAAATATGACAGCTTTATTTTTAGAGATTAGTGTCATCTGGACTGAAAAGGAAGAAATCTTTGTGAACCATCTTGTCTTCCAGTACAACTGTCCCCATGTCCCTTCCTTTTTAAAGGTGCTACCTCCATGCTTATGGGGAAAAAGCTGTTTGTGAAGTTCCAAATGAGGTTCTCTGTGGCCTTGATTCCCCATGCAAGTGGGGGAAGGTGATAGGCTCTTAAACATTACCAGGCACCCAGCTGACTGAGGGCTCTGGTCTCAGCTGCCTGCCTTCTTTTCCCCATTCCCTTTATCCCTCAGAATGAACAGTCTAGGCTAAGGGGGAAAAATCAGTGGGGAGAAGTGCAAAGACAGGCTCTGCAAACACCATCTGGGAAGAAGGTAGCTCAGATCAGGAGAGAACATGGATGGAGAGGCCATAAGGAAGCAGTGAACATGCAATCCCTGCAGGCATAAAGGGACCATCTTCTCCTGGGAATGAAGTGCATAAAGGTGCCAATATCTGCCAGGTCATCAGAGATCCCTTTCTTGAGAGAGACGAGATCAGTCTCCCAAACTGTCCCAGAAGGAATCTAGGTCCTGTCTACCCGAACTTCACAGCAGAGGGTATGGCCTCAGCTCAGGTCGAGAAAGGGAAGATGGACCCAAAACTCTTAAGTCGGTGAGCTCTCCCGATGCCCCCACCCACTCAGCAAAGAACAGACTCATGGGAAGGAAGAAGGAAGGATGAGGGACAGCCTGGGAGGTCTGGTTCGGAGGGAAGTGGGAGAATGGTTTGGGAAAGAGATTACCTTTTTTGCTACTTTCAGCGGATCCTTGTTTACCTGTTTGAAGAAGAAAGAAAAAAGAGGTGAGCTGCAGACCCTCTGATTGTATTATTGAGAGGCCAAAAGTATCCTTAAAAGCTCAGGTGGTCAAATAATGAAGGCTCTGCCAGGCCCAGGAGAACAGCAAGGAGTTGGAGAAGGGGGCAGAGAGGCCATAGGGGGAAAATCAACACACTGATACACTATGTTTAATGGATCTCGGGGACCCAGAGCTGGCTGGTGTGGGTCCAGCGCAGGCACACACACACACACACACACACACACACACACACAGCCTCAGCCAATCCCTCTTCATTAATAAGGCCATTGGCAACAAGGATTTCTGGTGTTCAAGTAAATGGACAGAACAGCTCTCACTCTAGGGACAAAGACCTCCTTGCTTTGGTCCCCTGCTTCTTAGCTGTCCCTTAGCACCCTCTGGAGTGCAGGTGGTTTCTTTTTCCACTGATTTTTCCCCCTTAGCCTAGACTGTTCATTCTGAGGGATAAAGGGAATGGGGAAAAGAAGGCAGGCAGCTGAGACCAGAGCCCTCAATCAGTTGAGTGCCTGGTAATGTTTAAGAGCCCATCACCTTCCCCCACTTGCATGGGAAATCAAGGCCACAGAGAACCTCATTTGGAAAGCTGTAGGCATGGTCTCGTTTCACAGATGTTCCCCACAGAGTCAGAGCTGGTGGGACCAAAATGGTTTCTTCTCTGTTTTTCCAACGGGGCTTGATGGTGTGCCAACCTTATGTCAGCAGGGAATGCCCCTTGAATCCAGCTGTCTACCCCAAGAGTCTTCAAGCTCCTTCGTTCATCTCACAGTTAGATGCCCAGTGCACCTAGGGGAGAGGCAACAAGGGGCTTGGAGGGCCTTGCTGGGACTTACCATTTTTTGCTGGCTGCTGTTCATCACTTCCTGATGCTCCCAAAAGGGTGAAAATGATTCCAGTTTGGGAATGCTCACCCACTGCAGTCACTACTATCCGGCCAGATCCCTCCATCACATGAGTCCCTGGAAAGAGTGAGAAAAAGTGATATTTCTGTATTCTTAGTCTTGCTCTGGGTAGCAACTGAGCATTGAGACTCCATAAAACCCAGCTCCCTTCAATATTCTTGTCTGCAAAGGGCAAAAATCAGCTAATCCCAGGGTCTGTCTTTGAATTCCACAGGAATCCCTTCAGAAAGTGCCCAAGTTCACCTTAGGACCTCAGAAAAAAAGCTAACAGTCCCTTCATCTCATGAAGGAGGGATCTGGAATACAGGGAAATTAAGTAACTTGTTAACATCCATGTGGGCAGAACACTTCAGAAGTGGGGTCTGAACCCAAGTTCTTCACCTTCAGAGGGCATGCTTTTCCAACAATTAGTTAGACTATTTGGTAGGAATACTGTAGAAGCAAGTAGTCCTCAGGGCAGCGTGTATGAGAGGTGATTAAAAAACCTCTGCACACCCTTAATAACTGAATCAGAGAAACTCTAACTAAGCTGCAAAATTTACTGAGATCTGAGGCAGTTCAGGGGAACAATGGATAAAGGAAGACTTGAGTTCAAATCTAGTCTCTTACATTTACTAGCTGTATGAGCCTAGGCAATTCATTTAATTACTGTCTGTCTCACTTTCTTCATCTATAAAATGGGGATAATAACAGCATCCCTTTTGCACGGCAGTTGTCAGGGTAAAATGAGATAATAACCATAAAGAGCTTAACACAGTGCCTGAAGCATAGCGAATGCTATTAAATGTTAATTATTAGGTATTATTACAAGACCATCTGCATGGCACTACGATAGCCATCCAAAGAAGAGGCAGAGTTAGACCAATGGGGACATCTCCTGTGATGAGGAAGAGTGAGGAGAATGAGTGGAAAAGTCAGAGGTTCACCCGAAAGAAGCAAGGGATCAGACGCCAAAGTCTTCTTGACAAGCTTAGATTCTCCAGTCAGGGAGCTCTCATCAATTTTCAGATCATTTCCTTGGATCAGGACGCCGTCTGCAGGCAACAGGTCACCTGGAGAGAAAATGAAGAAAAAGGGAAGGCATGGTCCTATTCTCCTGCCATGTGCATTTCTTGGCAAAACTATCTCTGAGCACCACAGACAAAGTCCCTGTCAAATGGGAGACAACGTCCAAAGGTTCTGGGTATTACTGCTCCCAATGACTCCTCCTTGGGATCCAGAAAAAAAAAAAAAAAAAAAAAAAAAACCATGCTGATCATTCCATAGAGCAGCAAGATTGTATTAAACTGCACCA